>NC_068302.1:35632186-35932186 GCF_025860055.1 Xyrauchen texanus
AACGGGTTTTGGTCCCATGGGAACCAGACCCTAATCACATTTACGTCAACAATGATTAGCATGATTCGGATGTTGCATTGTCACTCTAAAATTACATCTCTACTCCCCTGACACTTAGTTTTTGGGTTGGGGTTAGATCGATCGTCTATCTGTCTGATCTATCTGTCTGTCTGTCTGTCTTCAGAATCAGAACCAGAATGAATAAAAACCTCACGATTTCCACGCCTATCTTACATGAACCGTAAACGACATGACAGCATGACTCAGAGGTTTGCAGCTGGACTGTACGCTCAGCCATTGTCTCAAAGGGAGTTCACATGTTTCCCACCCACTCTCGACCCCTCCCCTCAATATCAAAATAGAAAACAGGAGCAATCCGCAACCTTGTCGTCTTTGTTTGCCAGTCATATCAGTCTCTGTGAATATCTCTACAATGCATGAAGTGCCAAAGCAGCGGGCTCTCGAGACGATGGCAAATTTGAACCTTTCAGCAGTTCAGTAGTGAAGACAAATGGCCGGCGTGTTTGGGGGCCCTCGTGAGTGATCTGTATTAATGCCTGGCAGGGATTCAGCGTGCTGCATATGCTAACTCCATTAATGGGTCAGAACCTGGCTGTGCCTGAATCCCTTTGCACGGTGGGGGGTGGATGTAGAAAACTTGCAGGTGCGGAGGCATACGAATGTGTGTGTGTGTGCATGCAACAGCAGAAACACTGTACAAGTTAAGAAATAAACACTTCACTTGCAGACACTTTCTGGATTCAACCCTACAACACAGCATTCAAACCGTCTATTGTCGTGGTTTCACAGCCCCATGATGCATCTGCTATTCAACCATCTTTACGCAATCTAAATCTAACGTGCATCTAATATTGCTGCAAACTACAACACTTACACAACTCAACTAATGCATCATGTGACATATACACACATGCACTCAAAATATTCCTGGCAAATGTAAGACTTAAAGAAATGGTTTAAATTAGATTTATTTAAATATGCTTGACTTAATGCCAATGCAAATGTAGTTGCTTTACCATTTACCAACCTGTATTGTTTACTGCCAACAGAATAGTTATAAACTGATTCATTAAATGCCTCTCTAGAATACTTGATACCGATTGGTCAATCTTAATTTTCTGATATGTAAGGGGTAACGTCAGCAGGTCTTATCACAAAATTAAATCCTTCAGGTAATACAAGACCCCGTTGTATTGGATCGGGTCTTGATTGGCCCTAATCAGACAGTCAATGTCTATTTGAGGATAATGACCAGATGACTATACATTATCCCTTACATATCAGTCAGGCCAATAAATCTGTTGATATTTTTCCATTTTCAGGTTGTCATACAATAATTGTGCCCACTTGGCTGATTAACTGATTTAGTTGTTTCTCTTGTATCAGTTCCAAAATCTACCATCAGCCTTGACAGTGGATTTTGAGTCAATCCATTGTTCATATAATTACAGCCATTTCCCATCATTAAATGGTATTATGAAAACTTCAACATTATATCGGTCACCCTATTCTCTAGATATCATCATCAACCAGTGAAAAGCCCATTTCAGTCAACCACTACAAAACCACTTTGCTGCATGGAAGTAGAATCTTCTTTATTACAGGTGCACTGATGTTTTAATACAGTATTACATGTCTTAATACTGTATCTTGCACAATTTCTCTACAATGATTTTAGATATTTTATTTGAAAATGACAAAAATACTGATTAAAAACTTTGAGTGAACACAAATATGTGCACATAATCATACACACAAACATATTTGTACAAGCAAATGTACATTGTACGCGTACACACACACACACACACACACTTAAAGCTAATACACAACACACTCATATAAGTAAACAACTCACATACAAACTCCTCTCTACTGTCAGACTGGATTATATGGTGCTGAAACAGGGGCATGAAATCTGCAGCAGCTGCCTGTGGCTGCAAGACACTCGGCTGCAGGCGCACACACACACACACACACACACACACACACACACACACACACACACACACACACACACACACACACACACACACACACAGATTAGACACAACCACACATGCCTACACAATCACATAGACACAAAAACCTATGCACAAGCTCTAACGAGCAGACAGACTTAGTAAAATGATGTTGGGGAAGATAACGATAGAGAGTGCATAGTTGCTACGAATGCAAGCTCAAAAAAGGACAAAAATCAAACAAACCAAAAACACCATAAAAGTAGCCCATATATAACTCATGTTCTATATTTAAAGGTTTATTTGGTGTTTTTGGAGCTTGGATCAGACGTGGTCACTTTACATTGTCATTGTATGGCAAAAAGCACACCCTCAGAAACACATGAATGAACTCACAAAAGCAAGACTGCACTCGTTTAATATGCAGCTCTGCTATATCCCTTTTTGTCCCAAAGACACCCTCTAATTCAGCCTAATTGCTTGTTGTCATTTTGTGCAAAGCACCTAAAAAAAACACAGAATGCCTCAAGACATTATGAGCCAGAAGCCTGCAGGATCAGCCCGCCCCAAATAACGCCTGAGCTCAGCACTTATGCCTGTGATGAATGCAACATATTACAGACGATGAATCATATCACAGAGCCGAATCCATTTCCTGAACGGCTACTCGCACAAGAACGAGGCAACATGGTCTCGTAGGATCATGTTACTATACCTTTGCTAAATTATTTTGATGTGGCATGTTGTTCTGTATATATTGCAGCAGTTCCCTGGTGAAATGAACACTAGAGGTGCTGCTCTATAACAACTTTTATTCACCAAACACGTTTTTTATCTGTTCCTCGCACAATGCTGTCTTATGACATCAAAATGTTCTACTATTGCGCTTAACTTGTAAGGTAATACATTTTAATGTTTGCATTACAAAGCCAACTACAAGTGTGATAAAATGGCGCAGTAGCTCAACTGACAGAGAGTTGGACTCGTGAAAGACTGGGCAATTGCATTTTCATCTCACATTTGCTTTTTATGACACAACAGGTTAGGTTTAGGTTTAAGGTTTAGGGTAGGGGAGGTGGATTTTGTTCATTTAAAACTTGATAGAATATTAACCTTAAAAATCTGTTTAGGACAACATTTTTAGCACCAGCTCGCTTTTAGTGCCACACAGTGGACATTTCACTTTGGTACTGCCGCAATGCATGTAATGAACAATGTTATGAAGACGAATACTCTCTGGTGTACTGATAGTTGTGTATAACGCAAAATGCATAATTCATTGTTTGCATAATTCACCGATTTACTGCATACATGAGTGAGTTTCACGTCTCTTGTATAACTCTGCACTCTGTTTCATCATACATAATACAATTATTTCAATTTAAATACATTTTTTATGTTAATTTATTTATTAATTTGGTAAGAAGCCATGTAATAAGTAGGCTAATGTACAGTCAGCTTGTCATAATCATGCCTTCAGGGTGATACGAAACACTCAATTTTGCATTGCAATCAGAATCACCCTGTCAGGGTTTATTTTTCGCTAATGATCGGGCAACTGTAAATAATCCATTACATAATAACTTTCATTAATAAGTAATGGACAAACATTACATGATGGTTGAGAGATCCGTAGCTGATGCACATTCAATATGTACATTCGATATATACTTAAAAATATAAGACGTTTCAACACATTTGAACATTAACTAATAACCTGTAATGCATTTAATAAAGACACGATTTTTTAAATGAAAGTCATTATAAAGTGTTACCCAATATTATAATGAGCTGAGACACATGTGGTGAGAATCATATAAGGTTATGTGGCAGCTACAACCAAGTGAATGAATGAAATGTTACAGATATTTACAAAGTGGTCTTACCGTGACGGTTTTAATGCGCTCGCCTCCTTTGGTGCAGGTCCATCCAGAGCGATTTAAGAGCAGGCCGCAAATCTCGCCCTCTGAACACGGAGTCATCTCACACCACTGCTTGCTTTTCACTATATGGGCTACACACACACACACACACACACACACACACACACGCAAACAGAGTTGTTTTATGCAACATTGCCTTAAATTGAGCAAAATTTAAAACAAAATCACTGGAATTTCATTATAGATTTTAACAAGCATCCAAGAAGCATCAAAAGAATCAAACCAACCTTAGAATTCAAAAGAAAATATGGATTTGTATATGAGAGTGCATTCAAGATTATGGTAAAATCATGCATGTTTCAGTAAGCAGCCTGCAGGCCTTAATTCAGTGCACACTTTTATTATCTTCACGTTGTAGAACTGAAACCATCAAACAACTCAAAGAGAGCCACATCAGACATGTGTATGCACTATGGCTCTGGTATTCAGTTCTCTTGTTCACTCTGTAGATCCGTGCAGAGTTCCATAAACCCCTGCTGATCTGGAGCTTCAGACGTAGATCAACAAGCATCCAGAAGGTGGTGAGAACAAAACAGGTCAGGGGAGGCTGTACACTGTACAGCATCAAATAATCAGATGACTTGCACAAGATCTTTGTGCCTTCCTATCGTTGGAAAGAATGAATCACATATGAGATCTCTTGAAAGGAATAATTCACCCCAAAATGAAAATACTGTCATTATTTACTAACCTTCATGTTGATCCAAAGTCTGATGACTTTTATATTACATTTATGCATTTAGCAGACGCGTTTATCCAAAGCAACTTACAGTGCACTTATTACAGGGACAATACCCCCGAAGCAACCTGAAGTGCCTTGCTCAAGGACACAATGGTGGTGGCCGTGGGGATCGAACCAGCTACCTTCTGATTAACAGTTATGCGCTTTAGCACACTACGCCACCACCACTATTTTTCCTCCTGATAAAAAGACCCATGTAAGCTCATGTGCCTCCACAAGAGATCCAAAAGAGATCTCACTAATGTCTTCAATTGTGCACAGATTTCCCAAGATAGCAAAGACTGCAAACAAAAGTCAGAGATTTCAACATAACCAAATATTGCTCATCAAATTGTTCCAAAACCAATTGTCAATTTGTATTTCCCTGCAGACTTTTTAGGAGAAACAACTGAGACCAAGTTATTCTCTGAAGCACAAGACCAAGTTAACACTTAAATCAAGTCTGCCGAAGAGAAATTAATCAAATGTTCCTCTGCAGCATATGTGCCCATTCCTGCGAGTCTTTATTTCCTTGATATATGCAATGTTTAATTTTGGCCCACTGCCCTCAATCAAGTTTGATTTTTGGCCCCTCATAGGAAAACGTTTGGGCACCTCTGTACTAGACAATATGATCTACGCACAAAATCGTCTTTTTTGGTTTTTCGTCACAAGACATTAAAAATATTGTTAACAACAAGTCTCTTGATTTGAAACAGAACAGGTATTATTATCCATGGCAGTTCTTTTGAATATCAAGTGTTATAACATTATCAAAGCTCCATCTGCTGAATTGATCAAAGTAAGAGCCCTTGCTTAAATGAAGGTTTACGCCTTTAAAGCGATTGGGAGAAATAGCAGTGAAGAACTGAGCCAGCGCAACAGATCTCCTCCAAGTTGTCCTGTCCGCAGGGGGCTGAAAACAATGAAATACAGCCCAAATCACATAAACAAGCCTCCCTCCGAGGGACAGTATTCAAAAGCACATATACAACTGGGCCAAGAAGAAAAAAACAAAGAGAGCTAAAGAAAATCAATGGGCTTAAATGAAGCTAGAATGCTTCAGAGAGGTATTTAGAGCACAGTCGGTCAGGGTGTCTGAGCTGCGATACCTCATGCTGAAGTTGAATTTTATTGAGGTAACGGTTGTGATCACACACTTGAGTTCAAGTGTAAGGTTCTGAGGTGTGTGTGGAGCAGAATTATGAAGCTCATATGTTTTGAGAGAAATACTTGCTGGACGAACACAGGAAGAAAGTCAGAGAAACTCCAGCAGTGACTTCTCAAACACATTCAGTGGCTACATGAGAAACTGTGTTCAATACAAGAATAAGGGTAGAATGTTCAACTCCCATGTGAGACAAAAGGATATAATACGCAGAATGACAGTGAACATTCACTTTCATTGCATTTTTTTCCATAGTTTTTTTGGATTTTCTCCCCTTTTATTCCCAATTTGGAATACCCAATTCCCAATGTGCTCTAAGTCCTCATGGTGGCGTAGTGACTCGCCTCAATCCGGGTGACGGAGGACGAATATCAGTTGCCTCCACGTCTGAGACGGTCAATCCATGCATTTTATTACGTGGCTTGTTGAGTGAGTTACCGTGAAGACTTAACGCGTGTGAAGGCTCATGCTATTCTCAGCGGCATCCTAGCAAAACTCACCATGCGCCCCACAGAGAGCGAGAACCACATTATAGCAACCACAAATAGGTTAACCAAACATGACTATTCACCCAAGCAACCAGGCCAATTGGTTGCTTAGGAACTCTGACTGGAGACACTCAGCACGCCTTGGATCCGAACTTGCGACTCCAGGTGTGGTAGTCAGCATCATTGCTTGCTGAGATACCTAGGCACCCACTTTAGCACTATCGTTGAATTTTAATAAGTACAGAATACAGACACTTTTAACTAGTACTCATACTAATATTGGCACTGACTTACTGTAAGTACTCATACCAGCACTAGCATTGACTTTAACGTAACTATTAACTAGTACTTATATTAGCATTTGGATTGAATCTGAATTAATACACATGCTGCTACTAATATAGACTTTAACTAGTACTGAATCTAGTGCTGACTAAATTATTACTCAATCTAGCACTAAATCTGACTTTGACCTTACTCGTATTTGTATTTGTACAGGCTGTATTTGTACTCAAGTGAGCACTAGCTCTGACTAGAACTAGTTCTCAAACTAGCACTTGTACTGACTTTGATCTAGAACTCACACAAGTACCAGTACTGACTTTCAACCAGTACTGATATCGCACATACAGAATCTCTGGAATTCTAACCAGATTTTCTCGACAATTTCCTTGAAGAGTGCTTTCCTTTATATCTTATCCTAATATGAAAATAGTGAATATAAACAAAACTGAAAAGGTACTGATCCACAGCAGGCCTTAAACCCCTCATCTAAAAGCAAGCATAGAATGTAAAATAAGAATACACCCTTAATTATCATTAATGTGTGCTAGATGCAAATATACACCCGGCTCATTCGGCATGGTGAAGTGCTCTAACTAGGCCACACAGGGAGCGGAGCGCGGCAGATTACAGTGCACGCAGAGTTTACCAGATATTTTCGTACCCTATTTGTTTCATGTGAAGCCTGATGAGGCTCCTGAGCTCGGCCCTCTGCTGTAGAGGCAGCCAGTGAACACGTGGCCTCCTGGGGAGCCGTGTGTCTCCGCTCCAGACTCACTGATCATTAACTGCTTGCAAACAGAGAGAACAAGAATACTTTCTTTTTCAGGGTCACTGCATATGGGGCAGGCGTATGCAAAATATCCCCAAAACACACATGCACATGCACACACACACACACACACACACACACACACACACACACACACACACACACACACACACACACACACACACACACACACACACACAAAATAATTTTCTATTTCCCATGGATATAAAGATAATTACCACCTACTGACCAGTACATTTCTGCAGGGAAAATAAGTCCATCTTCAAAAGGACAAAATCATTTCTGATATTGAACTAGTCATCACATTGGCAAAATAACAGATCTTGAACTAGTACTCATTCTAGCACTAGATCTGACTTTGAACAAGTACTCATAATTGCAATAGAAGTGACTTTACTCACACTAGCACAAGTACAGACTTTGAACTAGAACTCATAATTGCAATAGAACTGACTATGAATTAATACATATTGTAGTAATTGTGCAGTGCATCAATATAGACAATCAATATAAACATTAAGCAGCTCACAAACAGCAAATTTCCTATTTCTTGTTTCCCATGGATATGAAATATATGGTTACCACCCACTGACCAGTAGATTTCTGCAGAGAAAACGAACCCCCCCACACACACACACAGTCTCCCATGGTACCTCTGTTCTGCATCATGACTCAATTCATCTCTGTGTGCGCATTCAACACCTGATCTAGCTCTGCCCAGCACAGCACACCTACATCGTAAACTCTGACACAGATGTTTTGGTAGAGTGAGAAGGGTCTCCAGGGACCCGGCCCCTGCCTGCCCTCACTCTCCCCCACAACCAGGGACTTGGCCCTCGACCACCTGCCCCCTGGAGCCATCTGCCACACAGACTCACCTACAGACGGTCTAAAGGCATTTAATGGAACAGAGCTCAACAGTGACCACTCTTTTAGCAGCCCAGTTTCCTGAAATTTATATTTCCTCTTCATATCCATAAGCATTCCAGAAAAGTCTTCAATAAAGAATTTTAAGCCTTAAACCACACTAACAAGCTAAACACTAAATTGTGATTTGAGGTAATTGGAAATAAGAAAAAGTTACAAGATTTTTGTAATGACGAGGTCTTAAAAAAATAAAAAAAACCTTATCAGATGACACAACTACTGTCTTTCGCTCTAACAATACAACATCCCATGTTACTTATAGTTTTGTAGGTAGCAATCATAGCAAAATCTTTTATGAAGGAAACTTATGTTTCCAACTTGCGTTTTATGGCAAAGTGGTAGCAATATTTGCCAGACATTTTCCAAAACACTATATTTTTGAAGGGGCAGCCAACAAGCCACATGGTACAGGGCACTTTAGGGCAGGAATTTCTTTTCTAAAATAGTTTTGCTTGCCATCGCAATAAGTTTTGATTTCCCTCACAAAAGTTTGCATTCCCTTGCAATATTTTGTGTTCCCTGGCAATAAGTTTCATGTTCCCTCGCAATGGTTTGTGTTCCCTCGCAATAAGCTTGCATTCGCTTCAAATAAGTTGTGTTCCTTCGCAATAGTTTGCAATCCATTGTAATAAGTTTTGTATTCCTTCGCAATAGTTTGCAATCCATTGCAATAAGTTTTGTGTTCCTTCGCAATAGTTTGCAATCCATTGCAATAAGTTTTGTATTCCTTAGTTTGCAATCATTGCAATAGTTTGTGTTTAGCAATCCATTGTAATAAGTTTTGTATTCCTTCAAGTAATAGTTTGCAATCCATTGCAATAAGTTTTGTGTTCCTTCGCAATAGTTTGCAATCCATTGTAATAAGTTTTGTATTCCTTCGCAATAGTTTGCAATCCATTGCAATAAGTTTTGTGTTCCTTCGCAATAGTTTGCAATCCATTGCAATAAGTTTTGTATTCCTTCGCAATAGTTTGCAATCCATTGCAATAAGTTTTGTGTTCCTTCGCAATAGTTTGCAATCCATTGTAATAAGTTTTGTATTCCTTCGCAATAGTTTGCAATCCATTGTAATAAGTTTTGTATTCCTTCGCAATAGATTGCTTTCATTGCAATAGGTTTTGTGTTCCTTCGCAATAGTTTGCAATCCATTGCAATAAGTTTTGTGTTCCTTCGCAATAGTTTGCAATCCATTGCAATAAGTTTTGTGTTCCTTCGCAATAGTTTGCTTTCATTGCAATAAGTTTTGTGTTCCTTCGCAATAGTTTGCAATCCATTGCAATCCATTGCAATAAGTTTTGTGTTCCTTCGCAATAGTTTGCAATCCATTGTAATAAGTTTTGTATTCCTTCGCAATAGTTTGCAATCCATTTCAATAAGTTTTGTGTTCCTTCGCAATAGTTTGCAATCCATTGCAATAAGTTTTGTGTTCCTTCGCAATAGTTTGCAATCCATTGCAATAAGTTTTGTGTTCCTTCGCAATAGTTTGCAATCCATTGCAATATGTTTTGTGTTCCTTCGCAATAGTTTGCAATCCATTGCAATAAGTTTTGTGTTCCTTCGCAATAGTTTGCAATCCATTGCAATAAGTTTTGTGTTCCTTCGCAATAGTTTGCAATCCATTGCAATAAGATTTGTGTTCCTTCGCAATAGTTTGCAATCCATTGCAATAAGTTTTGTGTTCCTTCGCAATAGTTTGCAATCCATTGTAATAAGTTTTGTATTCCTTTGCAATAGTTTGCAATCCATTGTAATAAGTTTTGTATTCCTTCGCAATAGTTTGCAATCCATTGCAATAAGTTTTGTATTCCTTCGCAATAGTTTGCTTTCATTGCAATAAGTTTTGTGTTCCTTCGCAATAGTTTGCAATCCATTGTAATAAGTTTTGTATTCCTTCGCAATAGTGTGCTTTCATTGCAATAAGTTTTGTGTTCCTTCGCAATAGTTTGCAATCCATTGCAATGAGTTTTGTGTTCCTTCGCAATAGTTTGCAATCCATTGTAATAAGTTTTGTATTCCTTCGCAATAGTTTGCAATCCATTGTAATAAGTTCTGTATTCCTTCGCAATAGTTTGCTTTCATTGCAATAAGTTTTGTGTTCCTTTGCAATAGTTTGCAATCCATTGCAATAAGTTCTGTGTTCCTTCGCAATAGTTTGCAATCCATTGCAATAAGTTTTGTGTTGCTTTGCAATAGTTTGCATTCCATTTCATCGCAATTGTTTGCGTTACCTTGCAAAACGTTTTGATTTCCCTTGCAATAGTTTGCTTGTTATTGCATCGCAATAATTTTGTACTCCTTCTCACTAGTTTGCTCTCACTCACAATAGTTTGTGTTCCCTTGCAATAGTTTGCTTGTTATTGCATCGCAATAATTTTGTACTCCTTCTCACTAGTTTGCTCTCACTCACAATACTTTGTGTTCCCTTGCAATGGTTTGCTTGCATTCACTCACAATATTTTGTGTTCTGTCACAATAAGATTTGCATTCCCATGCAATAAATTTACCATGGTTTTACTACACTAATCATATTTAAACCATGACATTTATATTGAAACCTTAGTGATAATACAGGAAAATGAAAACTCTGGTAATAAAAATCATAATTTTGATGTTATTATGGTTTTACTATACAAATACTATAGCTTAAGTATGGTTTTACTATTGTAATATTGAAGACTGTAGTAACTATAGTTTTTGGAAGAAACATGGTTTTACAATAGTAATATTGTTGTATCTATGAAAAGTAAGTTCAGACACATCTGCTAATGAACACTTCACACTGATTCTACGGATTTCTTATAAAGAAAAATACAATTAAAAATCACCTGACCCAACAGAACAATTAGCATTTCCCTAGCTTGTAAGATGTTACTCCTATCCATTACTTTTCCAGACATGGAAAGTACAAGTTTAAAGCTCCATGTTATTTCCAAGTTTTCTGAAGCCAACTTCTTTGAATGGTGGATCTTGCTTTGAAATAGTATGACACATTACTACACTATAATTGATGGTGTAATATTTCATTGGTTGATGTTGCTGTGTCGGGCCGGTTGGAATGCTTAAATAAACAGATAGTGCCACAGAACCACAAGGTCTACACTTTCAGAAAATATTGACCAAAGAAAGCTTACTTATATTGCCTGCATATTATTTTCTTCAGATCAGTTGTGCTCTAGAGTAGACAGATGAATGGATGGATCTTTAATATAATTTCTACATATTTTGAAACTCTAATGGTCTCTTAACACTGTCATTGGGTAGTCTGTAAATCTACAGTGAATGTGAATGTGTGCATGTATGTGTGTGTGAGAACAACAGGTCCTTTAATGGATCCATTACTAATGGAGCATGAAGACAGCAGAGAAAGCCAATAAAAATCAATTTCCCACAGCTGTAATTATGGTACTCTCTTGGTTAATTACTCTGGTCTTGCCGTTACTAAGTGCTGCTAATGTATTGTTAAAGAGATCAAGATCTAACATTACCAAAAACACCATCACACTGAAGAAACTAACTACCTGATCCCATTTTTTCTAGAAAACAACAACTACAATCATATTCAGATATGTTTCAGAGGACTGAAAGCTTCCAACTCCATGAAATACTCTACCATATCCAGAGCTCGGCAAAATAGACAGACTGAAATATTCCTTTTAAAGAAAAGCGACAGTCACAGTAGAAGATCATTTCTTTCTTTTGCCTTTTCATGAAACTGTCCTCGCCTTGGCGCACCACACATCGAAGACAGGAACATTTCTTTACATGCATCAAGTCTGACTATTGTGTTAGTGTTTGTTACAAGAGTTTGACAGTAGAAAAAAAAACTATGTAATGAAAATTCAACAATGAATTAGAGCTACATGCCGTGACTTTATTTCATGCTGTGAACGAATCAAGGAGACCGGGGCCAGCTGTCACACTCTTTTCTCTGATGAATATTTCTCATGTTAGTTTTATTTTGTAAGTCTATTTTATGCTTTGACACATGCCTTATAGTCCTTGCTACTTTTACATTTCCATTTTATAAACAGCACAAATATAAAAATGTATTAACGATTAATAAATCATTAATCATTTAATCATTTATTAAGCATAATTTTATTTTTGTTTGCCATGGGACAAAAAATGACTTTTCAGAATATGCTAAAAAACAAGATAAACCAAAAAAAAGGACCATAAATCAATAATAAAATTAATCCATAAATTTGTTAGCTATAATCCAAATCTTCAGACTGCTTTCTGTGAAGAACAGACCAAAATTCAAGCCTTTTATTCCATGATCTCCATCTCCATCTGCCGTAGCGCCCGCCGTAAACGCCAACCCGCATTAGTTTCTTTTCAAAATAAAACAATTGACGCTTCAAGACGCATTACAACGATTGGTGTGATGTTGCATGCTCATTGCCTCTCAAGTGTCTCATATCTGTTTGTGACTGCTGTTTACTGCGACGTATCCACCGTTTTCCCGTGACCCACAGCTGTTGTTGCGGTGCATGTCAATTCATTCTTTCATTGTGGTGTTGGGATTTTGAGGAGAGCATGTATGATTCTTGAGGACATAAATCAATCACTATATCAGTGTGCTACTGAACGATAATAATCTGCACACAAAGTCATAAATACAAAGAATGCGCGAACAACACCGTTGTGCTGTTTCTCCCAGATGCCGTTGAGCACAAACGTAACATATCGAGCAAATTTATTGGTTGTTTTAGTTAAGTACTTGTTGTCACCCCGCATGTTCAATCAGACAGACACAGTGAGGAAGAGCTGTGAAGTTCTCATCTTTGGGTGTGTAATCACTTTTTCAAGTTTTCCAAATGGACGGTTTGCAATAGGATCATCCGAAACGCATCATATTACCAGCTGTAAACAGGGTCTTAAAATGATTCCCTAGCAGCCAGAGCTAGGGAATGCTATAGAACGACTTCCGGCGGAAGTTCCAACCACATCCGTTTCCCCAGTAAGACCCCCTGGAAAAAGGTTGCATGTTTGAATGAGATATGACAGCGCTGTTACAGTGTGCATAAGGAGATTTACAGCGATTAATCATTGAAATTTCACTCTCTACCTCACACAAAGCTATTATATGCCATCAGGGAGCCCATCGGATGCAGCGCATCGCCCTTTGGACTACTTTTGTACTGAATTTTGCCATTTTTCTGAATAAATTATTGTGATTAAATACATCTGCCTGTTACATACTTAATAAATGTTTATAGTTAGGTTTAGGAGTAGGTGTGGGATTATCATCGATTCATGTATTCAAATATATTTGTAATGGATTTGTCAATATTTGACATTTCTAAAACTGTAAATAGGTAAAAAATGTTTAGATGCTTTCAAACATCCATATTGTAGGTTTTAGTGTCTATCCAAACTTACAAACATGTACGCTTAAATGTTACAAATATTAACGTACAAATAGCTACTTATGATGAATGAGATCAGGCTGATTATTTGACCTGTAAAGTTGGTTACAATGTTATTTTTGCAGGACTACAGGGTTTACATTGTTACGTCATCATCGCCACAAAGTTGTAAAATTGGATATATCTACACAGAGAGGGTTAGTAAGCGATTTTATCACACTAAAATTATGTTAACACACATAAAGTGTTAGCCCTTGTGGCTATACTTTTGAAACAGTGAGCATTTAAAAGTTTACGGCTTGGCCCTATTGTAAGTGTCTCATTGTAATCTCAAATTTTCCTTTTTGAAGTAATGGAGGGACGAGTCAAAATATATTTTTGTGACAAAAATGTGACATCTTGCCCCAACCTGACATTTAAGGATAAATGCCCTTGCCCTGAGAACACATTTCAACTTTTCATTTCAAATCTACCTTCATTATATAGGTGACCCGGTCCTTGAACCTTGAAAGTATGCTAGTGTGCTTTTATTTATGCTATTGGAGATTTAGTCTGGAGGACAAACTTCACAAAATAATATTCCAGTTTTAAAAGATTTTAAACAAGATGCTTGAAACCAACATACCAAAATCTCTGCAAAGCAAAAGACTTATGACTCAAAACCCGACAGTTATATACAGGGTTGGGGAGTAACGGAATATATGTAATGGGATTACGTATTTAAAATACTAAATATAAGTTACTGTATTCCACTACATTTACAGCTTAAATCATTGGTAATTAGAATACATTTACATTCAAAAAGTATTTTGATTACTGAAGAGATTACTTTGCATTTTATTGTCATTTGTTTCATTTAATATTTATTCCTTTCAGATGTAAAACATTTAAACATATAAATGATGCGATCCAAAGTGCATTTGAACAGAGGTGAAACACTTTCTTATGATGTGTTCCATTCATACGAGCAAACGGAGAAGTAAGCTTGAAGTAAGTTTGGAGCAGAAGAAATAGAAATAAACATTGTGTAAATTGTCAGCTTTACGCTAAGCTAAAATGCTATTTCTAGCCATTTTAACATGCACATGTTACCAGGCACGATCATATTATTTTTATCAAGAAAATTCAGGTTGGTGGCCTGGGTAGCTCAGCGAGTATTGACACTGACTACCACCCATGGAGTTGCAAGCTCGAATCCAGGGTGTGCTGAGGGAACCAGAAACCAGAAACATTGATCATGATCTATAGCTCTGCAATAAATTGAATGGCATCTATGCTTATATTATTTATTTGTTTCCCTGTCTCAACCTCAGGTCTCCTATCCTGAGGTCACCAGAACCAGCTGGATCTAGCTCCATTCCTGCTTCGTGTCGCTGTGTGATGATGACAAAATGCAGTCGGTGCCAGCCAAACATCACTTCAATCTATTATGATGGACTTCAGAGGATGAACTTATGCCATTCAACCAACCATGGGATACTTCTTTTGCCATTGTCTGAACCTAGGAATTAGGATGGATCTCACCAAAATCATCGGCTAGGTTGAACTGCGATACACCTCATAGATCTCTGCCAGCATCCGTCTATTGATGGACTGCACTCTTATAATGGAATACATAGAATATAATTTTCAACAAAAGCTTTCATCAGCCAATTAACAAGGACAATTGCATCTATGTGATCTTCTGCAGTTAATCCAGGATGGACTTCAAAGACATTGGTCATTAATCTTACAGTTCATACAAAATCTATGTTTAAACACTGACCCTTAACATTTACTTGGTATAATATTTTTAAACCATGACTTGAACTATACATAAGTGATATTTACATTATATTCATGATGTTAGCCAGAGGGCAACTGGCTCCCACAGTGAGTCTGGTTTCTCCCAAGATCAACATCTTATGGAGTTTTGTGTTCCTTGCCACAGTCGCTTTCAGCTTGCTCATTGGGGTTATTAAAACAATTTTTATTTAATTACTTATATTTAAACATGATTAACAATCGTATTTTATCTAATTACACAAATAAAATTGACTTGACTTGAAAGGAGACCTGGCTTGAGTTATTCAAAGCAAACAAATTGGCCGGTTACAAGGGAGGGTAGAGTCACATGGGGTAACCTCCTCGTGGTCGCAATTAGTGGTTCTCGTTCTTAATGGGGCACGTTGTAAGTTGTGCGTGTATTACGGAGAGTAGCATAGGCCTCCACATGCTGTGAGTCTCCACGGTATCGTGCACAATGGGTCACGTGATAAGATGTGTGGATTGACGGTCTCAGAGGTGGAGGCAACTGAGACTTGTCCTCCGCCTCCTGGATTGTGGTGAGTAACCGCACCACCATGAGGACCTACTAAGTAGTAGGAATTGGGCATTCCAAATTGGGAGAAAAGGGGATAAAAATAAATACAATAAATGTATGTTGGAGCATAATTTCTTTTTTTCTAGTAAGATCTTTGATATTAGGGCAAAAATCATATTCTTGATAATAATTTTTTTATTATTTTCCTGCAAAAATAAATCTAAAAATCCTTAAAACAAGATCAATTTGATTTATCAACAACACTGCATAAGATATTTAGGTTTTTCAGAGAATGTATTTTTAACATGTGTATTTTGTCTTACTGTACTGACAAGAGTTTTTATAGTCAAAACAAGGGAAAAAATCTACCAGTGCTGAAGAAGTAATCCAAAGTATTTAGAATACATTACTGACCTTGAGTAATCTAATGGAATATGTTACAAATTACATTTTACAGCGTGTACTCTGTAATCTGTAGTGAATACATTTCAAAAGTAACCCTCCCAACCCTGGTTATATACATGTAATTTTGATCAAATCTAGACAGTCCCCATTTCCAGCAGCCATCACTCCAACACCTTATCCTTGAGTAATCATGCTAAATTGATCATTTGGTACTAGAAAATCACTTGCCATTATATCAAACACACAGATGAAAGCTATTTGTTTAGTTAAATAAGGCTTAACATTGTCTTTGTGTTTGTTTTTGAGTTGCCACAGTAGGCAATAGACTGGCATGTCTTAAGGTCAATATTAGGTCAAAAAATGGCAAAGAAAGAAACAGCTTTCTCTAGAAAGTCATCAGTCAATCATTGTTTTGAGGAATGAAGGCTATACAATGCTTGAAATTGCCAAAAAACTGAAGATTTCATACAAATTTGTACACTACAGTCTTCAAAGACAAAGGACAACTGGCTCTAACAAGTACAGAAAGAGATGTGGAAGGTCAGATGTACAACTAAACAAGAGGATAAGTACATCAGAGTCTCTAGTTTGAGAAATAGATGCCTCACATGTCCTCAGCTGACAGCTTCATTGAATTCTACCCGCTCAACACCAGTTTCATGTACACCAGTAAAGAGAAGACTCAGGAGGCCTTATGGGAAGAATTGCAAAGAAAAAGCCACTTTTGATACAGAAAAATAAAAGGTTTGAGTGGGCAAAGAAACACAGACATTGGACAACAGATAATTGGAAAAGAGTGTTATGGATCTTAACCCCATTGAGCTTTTGTGGGATCAGCTAGACTGTATGGTGCATGAGAAGTGCCCGACAAGAAAGTCACATCTATGGCAAGTGCTACAGGAAGTGTGGGGTGAAATGTCACATGAGTATCTGGACAAACTGGCAGCTAGAACGCCAAGGATCTGCAAACCTGTCATTGCTGCAGGTGGAGGATTTTTTGATGAGAACGCTTTGAAGTAGTTTAAGAAGTTCTGAACATTTTTCTTCGAATTGTAATAGTAATTTTTCACGTCATTAATGTCCTGAATATACATCAGTTGAATGTCACTTTGGTGATTAAAAGTACCACTTTCTTTCTATAAAAGCAAAATCTGTACATTATTCCAAACTTTTAGTTGCCAGTGTATATATATATTTGTCTTTTAGTGTATTTCTATACATACTTATATTTTCTATTCACTTTTCACTTTTATTCTTGTTGTTGTATTGTGTGCATTGGAAGCTTCTGTCACCAAGACAAATTCCTTGTTTGTGTAAGCATACTTGGCATTAAGCGTATTCTGATTCTTATTCTGATTCTTAGAAATAGTGCTTGTTACATCTTCCCGATGTCACAACTAGCTCCAGTCTGCCATATACAATATCTGTGTGCATGTACACAATGTAAGAATGTTTTTGTGTTGGCTTTATTTCTCACCATCCACGCACGCTGGTCGGGCCCGTGTGGTGCCAGCGATCTGTCCTCTCCGGCAGGCACAGCGGGCTGTCTGCCTGGCAATAGTGCGCTTGGGTTGACTGCTGTCTCTATTCAACATCACAATCTCACAAGTGCCGACTGCCAACTGACCTGTGGAGGACACACACACTTTAGTGGCAAGTCCTGACTTTTAAAATAAGGATATGAGCAGTCAAATCTTGTTATATAAGCTTATGAAGTTTTAATATCCCTAAAAATGAATCTGTCCTTGAGTGCATTGTTATGTGTCAGATCAAGAGACAAAGAAAACACAAACATGGAGGGAAATAAATCATGAATATCTTCCATCGAGCTACAGTAGAATAAAATATGTTATGGAACAATTTACACCATTTTTTTTTATTATGCCATTGTTTATTCACTCTTGTGTCATTCCAAACCTGTATGGTTTTTTCCATGGAACACAACAGAATAATTTTGTACGAATCTTTACGTAGCTCTTTTCTATCAGTTCCACAATGTCAGTTCATAGTAACCACGTCAGTCAAGCTCCAAAATGAACATAAGAAAAAAACACAAAAGTAGTCCATACGACTCATACATTCGATTCCAAGACTTCTAAAGCCATTTGATAGCTTTGAGAGAGAAAAATCTAAAATTCAAGTCGTATATTACTAAATAATAGAGTGATTTCAAAATATTACATGTGTTATAACCAAATGTCATAAAAACAAATATGATTCAACATGTCTGACAGCACCGTATTTCATGTGAAAACATTGGCAGAGGGAAAGATTTTCAGTAAATAACTATTTAAATGTTGGTCTATTCGTCACACAAAGCTACCGAGTGTCTTCCGATGACTTGGTATATGAATGAGTAGTAGTGTCATTTTGGTGTTTTTTCACTCTTTTTGAATCTTGATAGATGTGGCAACTGATCTGTTGTTGTTGTTGTACAGAAAAGAGCTGTATAAAGATTCTTTGAAAATTATTTTTATACAGAAAAAAATAACACCATACTAGCATAGTATGTGAAGGCGAGTTAGGCCGCCTACACAAAAAAGTCCTTGCGGAAAAAAAAGGGGGGGAACAAAAAGCGCGAGAAACCACACAATGGCCAAAGACATCTGTCTAGCGCATGTGTACATAAAACAACTATGAAATATGGATGCAAAACATCTTCGTTTAATTTTTTAGGTGAACTGTTCCTTTAAGAAGGACATCCAGTCAAATAGCTCTCAAAAATAGCACAAAATCTCATAGTCTCAATGTCTACTCTGAAATTGTACAAAATGAATACAGGATCTCCCCAAACATGTCCAAATAACCAATCCTATGTTGAACCATCTGGAATGAACCAGAAAAGGCAGTGCATTATAGAGGTTTCTCCATCTTTAGCAATCTTGCATCAGGCTGAGTTAAAGCTAATGTTCTCATTTCAGGGGAAATGTCATGAAAAAAACAAGATAGATGGTTGAAAGCAGGTATTTCACTTTTTTAAGGTGTCACTCTTTATAAATGGTAGCTTTTTGCTTTTCTCCTGAGGTGTTCATTTTTGTTCTAGCTTTTCATAAAAGCACAATCTCTCTCAATCTTCAACCAAGACCACTTCCCTTCAAAGAGCGATTTTACTGGCAGGGATAAATGCTTGGCTAAGTATTTCTGACACTTTTAGTGTGCTGGCAAAGCTTACAACTTCTATTGAAGTGACCACATGTAACCCGGACACACACAAACAAGATGAGACAGTCACAATGTAAGTCAAAAAACTGCTTTTATTGAAACAACTAATGTGCAGGAGTGCAGATGACGCGATTGCAGGTGGTCATAATGTTCTGGGGGATTGGAAACGCGTGAGAAACTCGAGGAAGGGAGATTGCCTACGAGCATGTGAGCGAGTAGGAGCAAAGTGGGCGTGAGGGCTCGAGCGAGCAAAAAGAGCGTGCGAGCTCGAGGGGGCGGAACGAGCGTGGGAGCTCGAGGGGCGGAACGAGCGTGGGAGCTCGAGGGGCGGAGCAGGAGCGGGTTCGTGACAGTACTCCCCTCTAAAACGGACGGCTCATGACGGCCGCCGCCGGTTGCGAGGAAGTGGTGCTGGACCGAACCTAACAAACAAAAAACCCTGAACAGACAACCCACAAAACACACAAACAAAATTGAGGGCAGTCCAAGGGGCACAGAGGGAAATGAGACAGTCCATGGGGTCAATGGGCAGTATCAAGGCAAGGTCTGGGGGAACATAGCGGACAGGCGGGTGGTCGGGAGATCTAGGGGGCAGCCATAGGGCAGAGACAGGGTCAGGGGGTCTGGAAGGCGACTGGAGGACAGGGACTGGGTCCGGGGGTCTGGAAGGTGACCACCGGACAGGAATAGGGTCCAGAGGCCAGGAAAGAGGCCACAGGACAGGGAGAGGGTCAGGAAGTCCGGGCTGAGCCGTGAAAGGCGGTGCCATCAGAGTAGGCGGCTCTGGAGGTGGGGTTCTGGAAGGCTCTGGAGGTGGAGCCGAAGGAGGCTTTAGGTGCGAATGCCTGAAAGGCTCTGGAGGTGGAGCCGACGGAGGCTTTAGGGGGGAAGGCCTGGAAGGCTCAGGAGGTGGAGCCAATGGAGGTGGCACCGTGGGAGGTCCCCGAGGCGACGACCTGGCAGGCTGTGTAGTCTCGGGGGGTAGAGCCGTAGGAGGCCCGAGAGGCGGAGCCATAGAAAGCTCTGGAGTCTTTGGGAGCAGAGCCGTGAGGGGCTCGGGAGGTGGAGCCATGGGAGGCTCGGGAGGCGGAGCCGTAGGAGGCTCGGGAGGCGGAGCCATAGGAGGCTCGAGAGGCGGAGCCCTAGGAAGCTCTGGAGTCTCTGGGAGTAGAGCCATGAGAGGCTCGGGGAAAAAGGTTGTGGAAGACTCGAGAGGCTCTAGAGGTGGGGCCCTGGAAGACTCGAGAGATGAAGCCCTGAGAGGCTTGGAAGGGGGTGGAGCCCTGAAAGACTCGAGAGGAGAAGCCCTGAGAGACTTGAGGGGAGGAGGAGCCCTGAGAGATTCGAGAGGGGAAGCCCTGAGAGGCTTGAGAGGGGGAGGAGCCCTGAGAGACTCGAGAGGCGAAGCCGTGAGAGGCTTGAGGGGTGGAGCCATGAAAGACTCGAGGGACGGAGCCCTGAGAGGCTCGAGGGGAGGAGGAGCCCTGAGAGACTCGAGAGGCGAAGCCTTGAGAGGCTTAAGGGGTGGAGCCATGAAAGACTCGAGGGACGGAGCCCTGAGAGGCTCGAGGGGTGGAGCCATGAAAGACTCGAGGGACGGAGCCCTGAGAGGCTCGAGGGGAGGAGGAGCCCTGAAAGACTCGAGAGGGGAAGCCCTGAGAGGCTTGAGGGGGGAGGAGCCCTGAGAGGCTTGGGAGGGGGAGCCCTGAAAGACTCGAGTGGAGAAGCCCTGAGAGGCTTGGGAGGGGGAGCCCTGAAAGACTCGAGAGGAGAAGCCCTGAGAGGCTCGAGAGGAGGAGCCCTGGGAGGCTTGGGAGGAGGAGCCTTGGAAGGCTCGAGAAGAGGAGCCCTGGGAGGCTTGGGAGGAGGAGTCTTGAAAGACTCGGGAGGAGAAGCCCTGAGAGGCGGCGCTCTGGGAGGCTCGAGAGACTTGAAAGGCAGAACCCTGGGGGGCTTGGGAGGTAGAGCTCTGGGAGGCTCGAGAGGAGGAGCCTTAGGAGGCTCGAGAGGAAGAGCCCTGGGAGGCTTGAGAGGAGCCCTGGGAGGCTTGGGAGGAGGAGCCTTGGGAGACTCGAGAGGCGGAGGCCGCGAGGGCTCTGAGGGGCGAGCAGAGTCTGGCAGAGCCGTGGAAGACTCTGGGGGCGGAGCAGAACCCGGCAGAGCCGTGGAAGACTCTGGGGGCGGAGCAGAACCCGGCAGAGCCGTGGAAGACTCTGAGGGCGGAGCAGAGGTCGGTAGAGCTGTGGAAGACTCTGAGGGAACCTCTGCGGTCTTGAGCACAAGACGAGACTGGGGAGAAGGGGCCGTCTTCCTTCTCTTGCGTCCTCGGCCAACAGGGGACGTGGCCATGGGGACGGTCGAGGCTACAGGCGCTGGCTTGCCGACTGTGGCGGGCATGGGCGCTGGCTCGTTGGCCGTGGCGGGCATGGGCGCTGGCTCGTTGGCCGTGGCGGGCATGGGCGCTGACTCACTGGCCGTGCCAGGCTTCGAGACTGGGGCTGTGACAGGCTTCGGGACTGGGGCCGTGACAGGCTTCAGGACTGGGGCCGTGACAGGCTTCGGGACTGGGGCCGTGACAGGTCTCGGGACTGGGGCCGTGACAGGCCTCGGGACTGGGGCCGTGACAGGCTTCGGGACTAGGGCCGTGACAGGCTTCGGGACTAGGGCCGTGTAAGGCTTCGGGGCTAGGGCCGTGTCAGGCTTCGGGGCTAGGGCCATGTCAGGCTTCAGGGCTAGGGCCGTGTAAGGCTTCGGGGCTAGGGCCGTGTCAGGCTTCGGGACTAGGGCTGCGACAGGCTTCGGGACTAGGGCCGTGACAGGCTTCGGGACTAGGGCCATGGTAGGCTTCAAGACGGGGGCCGTGGTAGGCTTTTAGACGGGGGCCGTGGTAGGCTTCAAGATGGGGGCCGTGGTATGGAACGCTGGTTCAGTTTCTGCCTCCCCCACAGTAAACGAGGAACCAGCGTACAGTAGGGCGAGGTCAATAAACTGAGCCAGGTTGAGAGAGCAGCGACCACCTGACATGAATGATGAGGTTGGCTCATTCAGTCCACATTGAAAAATATCTTTCAGAGCCACCTCATCAAAATTCACCTGGTACGCCAGGGCACAAAAATCCATAAC
The DNA here is from genome assembly GCF_025860055.1 of Xyrauchen texanus. Taxonomy (NCBI): domain Eukaryota; kingdom Metazoa; phylum Chordata; class Actinopteri; order Cypriniformes; family Catostomidae; genus Xyrauchen; species Xyrauchen texanus. The sequence goes on from NC_068302.1 coordinate 35,654,855, forward strand.
AAAAACCTCCAAGGGTTGACTCCCCTGACGCAACCCCAGTCGGGCCGCTGGCTCATTAATGTCGAGGGCGGGGTTATGAGTTACACAACCACTGCCTCACATGAAAACCCCTTGGTCATCGTCCGCAGAGCCAAAAAACCTCTCCGGGGGTGGAGAGTTCACGGCGCTCAAATATGCATGGGAAGCATAAACGGGCTCAGGGGCAGACACAGGTGAAGCAGGGTGACAAAAATCAAAAATTGCACGTACCTTCTGGCCCTGGGCTGTGAGCGCGTGATCATGACTCCCACCGGTAGATCCTGGGGCAGAGTGCGCTGAAAACCTCCGCTCTAGTGAGCTGCGCGAATTCTCTGCGTGATGCATTGTGACTGTCTTCGGTGAGGTTGGTTATTCTGTAACCCGGACACACACACACAAGATGAGACAGTCACAATGTAAGTCAGAAAACTGCTTTTATTGAAACAATAAAAGCAGGCAAAAGTACAAACGGGCAAATCCAGTGAAGAGTTGTCGAGGGAAGCGAGGGTCAAAAGCCGGGAATCAAAGAGAGTAAAGGGGGCAAATCCGGAGAGTAGTCGAGGGGAGCGAGGGTCAAAGCCGGGTAAACAGGATCGAGAGGCGGTAAACTAACAAAGGGAGTAGACAGGGGTACTAGGGGAACGAGGAGCTGGCAAGCTAAGGGGGTAATCAAGAGGAGTTCAAGAGGTGAGCAAAACTAGACGAGACTAGCGGGGGCAAAGACACGGGAAACTAAATACAATAACCAACCCGTGAGACGAAAGGGTAGTGATATATATAGGGGCGAGTGCAGGTGTAAACCATGACAGGTGATGAGACGAGTGCAGGTGAAACTAATGTGCAGGAGTGCAGATGACGCGAGTGCAGGTGGTCATAATGTTCTGGGGGATTGGAAACACGTGAGAAACTTGAGGAAGGGAGATTGCCTACGAGCATGTGAGCGAGTAGGAGCAAGTGGGCGTGAGGGCTCGAGCGAGCAAAAAGAGCGTGCGAGCTCGAGGGGGCGGAACGAGCGTGGGAGCTCGAGGGGGCGGAACGAGCGTGGAAGCTCGAGGGGGCGGAGCGAGGGAGCGGAGTTCGTGACACCACAATGGCCTACAAGCTTTGTAGAAAGAAATTCATTGGGAACCGAGAGAAAGTTTCCAGCTAGACATTAGCTCACTCATACATAATCATAATTCAAGTCAAAGAGGAAAGTCTCTTTCTTTTTCCACTTCCTGTCTTTGCGCCTTCATTGTGTTTGATCAAAAAAAGTGACTGGGTACAACTCAAGTGAAGCTGGCTGTTTAAAATGGCAATAAAAGCGGATTTACAATATTTATTAATCTTGTGTGATACCGTTGAAGGTCCAAAAGAGATGTGATGAAAGAGGATTTTTATATCTGTAATAGAACTCTGGAACAGTGATGAATCACCACGACTCCTGCTTTAAGATTCCCTTTCAGGGTAAGCTCATCTCAAGGGTGCAATAATTCACTCTGAGCAGAATAAACAGAGAACCAATCAGATCTCACTGACACAAAAAGGGTGTAAAAAACAAACCTACCAACTATTATCTTCAAAATGTGGTGACAGTGCATCGGAACAACTTTAATCAACGCAAGATTAAAAATAGACTAGGATTGAGCTCAAGGTTTCAAGGTCTGGCCAGCCTCAGACGGCACACCCATGAACCACCAACAATCCACAGAAATTTCCACTGTTTTCAAATCAATGTGGTCCAAAACGAGAAAAAGGCAGCATAAAAGTAATCTATATGACACAAGTGGTTAAAACCAGGTCTTATGAAGGTATACAATCGGTTTCGGGTGAGAAACAGACCAACATTTAAGTCCTTATTCACTATAAATCTTGACATCCGCAATCTCCTTGTCACTTACTATTTAATAGGGCTGGATGTTGATACAGATTTCCTGATTTGATTTGATTCCGATTCACAAGCTCTCAATTTGATTTGATTCCAATTTTGGTTTGATTCCATTTTGACTCATGTAGTTATATTTCAGTTTTTATGTCCAATTTGCTTACATAAGACTTGGCACATTATGAGAATATTAATGAAAAAATTAATACAGGGCCCAAACTACTGCATGCCTTTTAATTGCTCGTTTTTTGAAGCCAAAGTATGTAATTTCTGCGACATTAGCGTCATTGAACAGAATTGCAAAAATAAACAATGTTTTCCAAAAATCAAAACCTCTGTCTGCTGTTGTTCAAACCATAATATATTCCCACCCCCAGATCACAGCATTGGTTGGGTAACGTTGTTGTGGCGGGTCTAAGAGGGTCGCTCAAAAAAACAGGATTTTTTTTGTGAAATGGAGACACAGTGTTTACAGTTTTTGAGAAAATCAACCTATGAATGGCTAACTTACGGTATAGTTGTCTTTGCACATTAAGCTGGGAGAGAAGAAAGTATTTTAACACTGAAAATGCTACATACTTCATCTTTAACAGATATAATAATCATCACAACCAAAACGGAAGTAAACTTTGACGTTCAATCGATCTTGGGATTTAAAATATTGTTATTGGGATCGCTCAAATTAAAATTGTGATTAATCAGGAAATCGTTTTTTTCAAACCAGCCCTAGTAATAACACCATTCTGGAGGCAAAAATCATCTTTCTCCACTGATGGCACAACCCTTCTAAAATCAATCAATAGACGAGCCTGACCAGGCTTGGAGACCAGCTAAGAATAGCAAGCCAGCTAAAGCTTCCTTTCAGCAGGGTTCCTTGACTGTGATTAGAACAAACAAAGAGCCAATCAGCTCTCACTGTAAAATAACAAACAAACAAACAAACAAAAACCAAACAAAAAACTGCAAAAAAGCAAAGCTATTAACTTTTGTCTCCAAAATGCAATGACACTATATCGGAACAACCTTTAATCAATGCAAAATGGAAAAACAGTCCAGCGTAGAATCGAAAAGAAATCTACAAAGTACAAATCACTCTCCAGTCATGCACAATATTGTCTGCCAAATCTTGATTCTAGCTTTAAGCAGCTGCTGATTGCAGGTCCTAATAGCTTATTGCTATTCATCATATTTTACCCCTCAACAAACACACACAAAAGAGCAACCCCCCTCCCATTGCATTAGCACTTGAACCATTGAAATGCAAAGACAGCAGTGTGGAGATGATGACCAGAGCTGCTTGGTCAACAGTCAGGGCTTATTAAGATGGCACGTCTGTCTTAATAAGCCCTAACACACAGCTTTCATGCGCACGGCCTCCCTACAGGACGACCAAACAGTTTCACAGTCCAACAGCCTGAACAATTATGGTTTCAAAACAATAGGTTAAGGCCAGACCGAGCTGTGACACACACCTGCCTTTCAAGAAGAAAACTAAAGAATTGAATACACCATGCAACAGACTGGCAGCCAGCTCCATTTTGACAATTAAATTGATTATATTTGAATACAGTGGAAATTGTTAATATAACTAGACTTCTCACAAAAAAATGTCTGTAGTTCTTGCCTGTGCAAAAAATCGACACCATGAAGCTAGGAACGTGAAGGTAAAGGTGGTTGCCATGGTTTTACTAAGCATATTCTAAGGTGTTCTTACATCATGTAGCTTCCAAATGTTCATGTCCCCTGAAATCGAGCCAATAACTGCTGAATTTCTGACAACACCTTCCCTGTCAGAGACCTTTGCATCAATTGAAATATGTGTTTATGTTTTTCTGTGGCGGTACTGACAGCACATTGCGTGACCAACGTTTGGGAGACAGTTTCTGGTCTCATAGAAACCAAGAAGTAATCACATTCACATAAACAATGGCGAGCTTGATTTTGGAGGTTACATTTTTGCTCTAAAATTACATTTTATTCCACTGATCGTTAGGTTTAGGTTTGGGGATTGGCTTAGGGAGTAGAGTTATGCATTCCTGTTGAATGTATTACATCATTTACATATGAAAACAACTTACTTTTGGCACCACTCTGTGGACATTTCACCTGGAAACTGGAGATCATACTTGCCGAAACGCTCAACAACCAATTCCAGCTTCAGCCACTGGGGGTAGTGGTTCACATTTCAGTAGGAACAGAGTGATTTATGCAGAAAAAGTTTAAAACTACTGCAACAGAATTCACTGTGTGATCAGTCTGGAGTTTTCAGGAAACCTGTTTGAAAACAGTATTTCTTTTTCAACCTAGTCTCATAGAATAAACGTTACAATAACTAAATTTTTGCAAACTTGGTTTTGTGCTGCATTCTACATTTCGCTCCCAAAATAAAATTAACACTAGAGGTACTACAACAATGGTGCGTTTTATTCACTTTCACTTGTACAATGGCAGTATAGCACTTTTACTCTAATACATCAATTGAAAAACAATACATTTTAAAGCTTCTATGACAAACACGCCTACATTTACACACTTAATCAAGTGTGATTAACTGCCACGGTAGCTCACCTGTAAGAGTGTTGAACTTTGCACTTTGGAGCCATGTTCAAGCCCAACAAAGCATGAAAGCCGACACGTGAGACGAAAATGTCATAGAAGCGACACTAATGCATGCTTCAGAAAATGTGCTTTTTATGTTGCATTTGCACCATGAACACTATCGGTTAGGATTAGGTGTTGTTTTAGGGTAAGAATGTCTGTTTTGTCACCTCTCACTTATCTTTTAGGACGCTATTGGTTATGTTTTTAGGATTAAGTTTTACTTAAAGTTTAAAAGTGTGTTGTACACATTAAAACCACTAAAATCTAAAATTCACCTTAAAACCGACTTCTTATTACAACATCAATACAGTCGCTTTTGGTGCCCCCCGCTGGACATTCCACTGGGAAAACTGCAGCCAAATGTGTCAAGGCATGTCATTTTGGTTGCAAAATGTAAATTGTTGCTATTCAGTTTGTCTTTTAGTGGTGCATAAATGACACAAATCAGCTTAATACTTTGAGTTAGGGGATTGTTCATTTAGTTTGCTAAATGAAAGCTGCACTTTCAACTAATTTTCACTGCATTCCCACTTGATGTAAAAAAGGTTTCCTCATGCCACTTAGCAGAACAAATACATTATGAAACACACACCAAGAGCAAAACTTACAGGCAATTTTAGGCCACACGTGTAAGATACAAAGTCTATAGAAATTATTTTAACCTTGACAGAGATGGGGGCATCTTGTTGAGTGGAGATGAGAAATCCCAGCACACATCATCATTGTAAAGACTTGGGAGAATGCTGAAGGTCACCTCTCTCTGTTTCACTCGCCTTCTTTCTCTCTCTGATCAGTCCTTCTCCAAAATAGAGCCACCACCTCTTTCCATAACGGCCCACATTAATCCTCTACAGCTCAGAATTTAGATAAGAGAATTAACCCGTCCTTCAGGCCCCTCTGATGCCTCTATGTTTCCCCTGTTCTATTCTGTTTCATACAATTGACACACACATTGGTGGCATCAAACAGGGGTTACTGGGGCAATTGGAACACACAAAATTTCATCAATCCCAAATAAATAAGAGTGGCAACAATTATTTAGCATGTGCTCTCTCTCTCTCTGTGTGTCTTAGAAAACGAAATACAATCGTTTAAATTCGTGAAAAATTGTTAGATGCCTTTGGTGTTGGTTAAATGTTAACAATAATGACATTATTACACTGTCGCTTGTAGGTACTATACAAGATTTTAGTGTAGGAGGCAACAGAGCAAAACAGGGCCCGCCCACATTTTGAGCCACCATTTGTTTTTTCCATAGGTACAGTGGGGCAAAAAAGTATTTAGTCAGCTATGAATTGTGCAAGTTCTCCCACTTTAAAAGATGAGAGAGGCCCGTAATTTTCATCATAGGTACACTTCAACTATGAGAGACAAAATGACAAAAAAAAAATCCAGAAAATCACATTGTAGGATTTTTAATGAATTTATTTGCAAATTATGGGGGAAAATAAGTATTTGGTCAATAACAAAAGTTTATCTCAATACTTTGTTCTATACCCTTTGTTGGCAATGACAGAGGTCAAACGTTTTCTGTAAGTCTTCACAAGGTTTTCACACACTGTTGCTGGTATTTTGGCCCATTCCTCCATGCAGATCTCCTCTAGAGCAGTGATGTTTCGGGGCTGTCGTGGACAACACGGACTTTCAACTGAAGTGTACCTATGATGAAAATTACAGGCCTCTCTTTTAAAGTGGGAGAGGAATTAAAATATAATGGTTCAAATTCAGTTTCTGGTGGCACATATTTCAGCCCATAGGAGAACTTGCACAATTCGTGGCTGACTAAATACTTTTTTGCCCCACTGTATGTCATAAAGTTCTTCATTAAAGAGTTCTAAGCCATGAACCAAACTAACCAGCTCTGAGTTGAATCACAACATTACAAACATTGAAGCAAAAATTGAAACACAACTGAAGCAAAAAAAGTACTTGAAAATGGGACAAAAAGACAAAATCTACAAGAATGCATGTATATAATATGTTCAATGAGTTACTGAACCACAATCCCATGAAGCATTGTGAATGATGTAATCAAATAAAAAAATATGGAAAAATATAAAACCATTGGTTTAAAATTGTTACTATAAGTATAGAATTAGTATACAGTATTTAATGGATAATGCAAAATATTTATAAATATACAAATACATGAAGGTGTAGGGAAACGACTCTATAATTGCATTATTAACAGTGTGTCATGAAAGAGGGTGGTGGAGGTAACCCCCCCAATAAACAAAACAAGCAAGTACAAAATTTCCATTCTGCTCTGGTTTGCTTGGGGACCACTGTGCCTTGTTAAAAGGGTTTACTCTTAATATACTGTTACGATTGTTACCTACGATGCTTATATGATATACAGCCTTTTGCAACAAATGTACTTGCTTGGAGAAGAAACTATAAAGAGAGTGATTGATTTTGAGTAACAGATTTCATCAACCATTTTCAAACAGTTTAAAATGTATTTGATGTTACAGGATTTATTTGAAAGAATTAAAAGAATAATTTGATGTCTATCTTTATTGTCCATCTGGTCAAAGTTAATAGAGCTGTCAGCCGTGACGTCAATTTGAGGGCGAACCCGGAAGTCTAATTCACCATGTGTTCCCTCTGAATTTTCCTGTGGGTTTTTATAATGGGGTTTTGAACTTATGTGTAAAATAAGGTCTGTGGTAAACATTACTTGATATGTGGAATTTTTTTCTACAACATAATTTACACAGTCATACCTCAAACTTAAAAAAAAAAAAAGAGTATGTAATTTAATATAGGCTCCAAAATTCACGTTTGAGGTATGACTGTGTGTAATTTATGATGTAGAACAAAATGTCCATGTATCGTCAAGTAATGTTTACCACATACCTTATATTTCCAACAGGAAAATCCTGAGGAAACCCATGTCAAATTCTCTTTTGGGTTTTTGACTACAAACTGAACGACTCTATATGAGTTTAGAATAGTAAATAGTAATTAGTAATTGAATTACATTTCTGACAGAGTAATATGTACAGTAATCTAATTACAATGTAGAAGATGTAATTAGTAATTAATTACTTTTTTGGAGTAACTTACACAACACTGTTCATAAGAATCCATGTCTCCAGAAGCGATATAATAGGTGTGGATGAGACACAGACAAAATGTTTTGTCCTTTTTAACGATCAATCCCCGCATTCATTTTCACATTCTTATTCTTATGTTTTTGGCAATTTGCATTCTTTGTGCATATCGCCACCTACAGGGTAGGAGAATTTACAGTAAAAAAGGTCTTAAATGTTGATCTGTTGTTCACCTACACCTATCATATCACTTCTGAAGACATGGATTTAACCACTGGATTTGTATGAATTACTTTTATACTGCCTTTTGTGCTTTTTGGAGTTTTGGTCACCATTCACTTATATTGTAAGGACCTACAGATCTTCGTTTGGGTTCAGCAGAAGAAAGTCACACATCTGGGATGCCATGAGGTTGAATATATGATAAGAGAATTTTCATTTTGGGGTGAACTATCCTTTTAAAGCTTTAAAAGTTATTATTAATAATCAATTCTCCTACATAAAAAATGAATGGGATTTTTACTTCCAGAGTTGCGCTTGATTGTAACACTGATTATGAAAAATTGTGCAACTAAATTAAAAGTTTCACAACTTTTAATGCAAAAGTAGCATATATTGGTGAGAACTATTCAGTCAAATTAATATTACAGTATTTAAGAGTGTATCAATATTATTTAGTATAACAATGCCCACAATGTCTAGTTCTAAATTGTATCATATTATCTAGTCTTATTACAATTCTATTAATAATACTGTTATTCTTTGGCACATGAAAAATGTGTCTGATTGCTTAAAATATATGTTTCTATTAGTAAGTTATTACGAAGGAAAATGTAAAAAATTTTACAATTTACAAAGGTCTCCCCTATCAGTTTTCTCAATTGTTTCAACAGCCAGCAGATGAATGGGAATGGCCTGAGATAAGCCAAGAAAAACAGGATGGAACGAGAAAGAAAGAGATAGAGACAGACGGTTCGATCTGCCAACAGCTTGACAGCCATTCCATCACAGGTTGTTAAGTTAATTGATATGACAGGAGATTTTTCTGCTTGTTTAGTCCAGATGGGGAGACAAATTCAAATGATAGGAATCTACATGTACCTGGTCAAAGAGCAGCACAAGTCGTGCTCAGATACACCCTGCTAGAGCACACCACTAAAGTCAGCTGAAGTCTCTTTTAAGGCAAGTCAATTCACTTGACGGCCATCTTGGAAAGGACCCCAGGTAGCTATTTTCCAGACTGTGATTAAGCATTTCCACATCAATATAGCAGTGTAAATCTATAATTATTTAATGTAAATGTGTAACATCATATTGCATACATAATTAAAAAAAAATGTCTCTCTCTATTTTTTCTCCACCTTTGGAAAGTCGTGGAAATGTAATAATGTTTTTTCTTTTGCTGTTGGAGCTAATGGGAATGCAAAAATATTTTTTTCTTTGGCATTCCATTCACCACTATAGAGGTATACCCCGCTATAGTTTGTAAAAAGGGTCCATAGCATACAAGTACAGTGCTATCTACTTTAATGTGGATAGGGTTAGGGTTCTGTTCAAAAACCTTGTGAGCTCCCTTGCTGTCCACTGCTTACATAGGAAACACCTGTCCATGGCAGCATCCTGACCTAAATGGAACCTCATAAGTCATTGATGGATCGTTCTACATAGGAAGCAACCCTGCGTGCCACACAAAAAGTAAAAAGATACAACAAATCCAGGTCTTCAATGTCACGTTCACCCAAGATATGCAGGTACAACTCAAAGTGAACATGAAGCTTAAAGTCGGTGCAGTTAAAAACGCATCATAGCACAACTGACAGCAAACAGACACATCTTTCTTTCTAATTTCTTTTAGTCTGCAACAGGTTAGGCAACAGATTCAGTTTCAGACAAAACAGAAATCACAATTATTAACTCTCACTGTGTTTTCAACAATTTGTCACCATGGAAGCACTAACAGTTCTGTCACGGAATGCAGAGGCAGGACCCAAAAGCATAATATAAAACAAAAACCAAGGCAGGGTCTGTCGGCCTGGGAGGAGGCCTCATGGTAGAGGTGGCACAGTACTGGGGACGGCCACTGGACAGGGGGAAATGGACTGGTTAGTGAACTGGACAGTGGCCGCTGGACAGGGTTCAGGAGGGTGGGCTCAGGGGGCAGAGCCATGGAAGACTGGATGGTGGCCACTGGCCGCAGCAGCTGAACGGCCTCCAGGGGCCCTCCTCCTCCTCTTCCGGTCGGCCCGGAACACTGACAAGAGACAGACAAACTACTGATGCGAGTACATGCTGCCAAGATGACATAAACGTGATGCACCCATGACAATAACAGACAGACATGGAGCACAAGTGGGGCCAGTGGTGGCCCAGCAGTGCAGGCTCTGGGTTACTGACAGAAAGGTCGGGGATTCAAGCCCCAGCACCGCCAAGATACCACTGTTGGGCCCTCGAGCAAGGCCCTTGACCCTATCTGCTCCAGGGGTGCTGTTTCATGGCTGACCATGCGCTCTGACCCCAGCTTAGTTGGGATATGCGAAAACATCTGCATTTAGTTGGCTCTGTACCTGTACTCTGCACAATGACAATAAATTTGAATCTTAATCTTTTAATCTTAAGTGTCCCGAAATGAAGCAGACCGAAGAGCGCATGGCAGGGAATACAACGAAAACATGCGCTCACACAAAGATAGACAACAAAACACAAGACAGAAGACAGACATTGGACAACAATGCCACGGTCCTGTCAGACAAAAACCCAGTCTGATAGAGTGACAGGACCGTGACAGTGCAACAGTTCTGGCCCTTTAATTTGATTGTACACGTGGCGCTTTAAGCTGTACTTGCGTTGATTGGCGACACGGAACGGATGATCCTGCTTTAGCTATTTTTGACTATCTTCATTGGCGAGGTAAAACGAAACAAAAATAACTGCCATATTGTGTTTAAAATTTACTGTAGGGCCACATCCCCACTAATGTGTTTGTTTGAAAACGCATTCATTTTGCTACATTTTGCCTCTCATCCACACTAGAACTGATTTTTCTTCCCCAGAATACTTTGGAATATGATTACATTAGGAAACTGAAAATCACTCCCTCAAATTTATATTACTATAATCATGTTTCCAGACATTGTACTTTTGAGTAGTCTGTTGTTAATTTAATTATTTTAAATGGTAATTCTGATTGGATTCTCATTACTGTAACAGTAATTTTTACTGTATAGAGTAAAAACACTGCATAAATCAGCATAAATAAAGGCAGTACAACAAATACTACAATGATTCTGATTGGATTTTCATTTATGTAAAAGAAATTGTTAATGTATTACATTTTATTACAGTAAAAATACTGTAATTAGTATTGTTTAAATCAGCATAAAGGCAGTGCAACAAATACTACAATGAAAAATACTTTACAATTTCGTTATAAGATTTTTTAATTACAGTAATGAAAACTGAGGAGGAAATGAGATCAATTGTCATGTAAATAATGTTCTAAACAATTAAAGCTGAAAAGAGTGTAAGCTTGTGCACAGATGAGGAACTGGCTCTCAATACTTTTACTTTGGTTTAAACCCTTTAAGCACCACACAATTGGCATCGTTTGAATGCTTAGAAGCTCTATTTCCAATGCATGCCGGCATTATGAACAAAACTGAACAAGTGCTTTGAAATTTGCATACACATTCGAAGTGTCCCTTTTTGATACTTTATTACAAAATTTGCACTGTACATATTACTGTAATCAGTAAAAATATAAAACTCATCAAATAGCCATGTGTCATATGTTGTTGGAAAGCTCTCAAAGAGTAGAATACAACCCGCCTATTTGATTCACTCACAGACAAATATAGTGACTAATAGTAATAGTGAGTAAAAGTATGTGTCTCTGACATTTATGCTTATACATTTTGCATTTATAACTTGACAAAAAACAAACATAACATAAAATATCACATAACATTACTTAGAGCTAGGAGGAGATTATCTTTCAAACAAGCCCACACACAAAGTAATTGGATACAAAGATCATTGGATAATCCACACGAAGCACAATGTTGCATGTGGCCACCAGGAGATGGCGCCATGTAAATAACACAGAATTGATGTGGACTAATTAAGTCAAATGGCACTCATTCTGTGAAATCTCATTACTAAAATCATGTCTGCATACTACGTTTGCATGTGTAATTAGTTGTTATGTACAGTAATTATGTTTTGTTTGTTTGGAGAGGCTTTTGGACACTTGAAGACATTTTAGTACACAATGATAAATTATTTTTGTAATGCTATAACGTTTGATCACTTTGTCATATAATCAAAATAAATTCTCATATACAGTTGACATGATTAGGAACAAATCAAAAGCAGTTTTTGTTTTTCAGATTTTTCAGCAGTTTCTTAGGCTGAGAATGTGTTTTAATCTCTATCATTAAAACATTGGAAAAGTTTTCTTTACATCGATATCAAACATTTGACCCTACTTGTTTTTTATTATTATTTATTGAATTATTTTTATAAGCCTTTAATTTGGGTATGCTACTGAAAAATTAAACCTTTAAAAACACCCTCAGAGCTTAAAGGGTTAACTGATATGTTCAGCAATAGAGACATTTGTGACCTCTTGCATTGTGTACTGAAGAGCATATTAACTCACGACCCTCTAAGTGCTTTTTAAACATGCCTCTCATTTAGTGACAACCTCAAGTGGAATGAAGTAAAATGTAACAAAAAATGACACAAGTGAGCAATAAGTCTGTGAACAGTTCTGGGTAGTAACGGACTAAATGTAATCTGTTTTACGTAATCACATTGCAAAAAAAAAAAAACATATACTTGTAATTAGATTATGGGGGGGTCGGGGATTGAATTTCACATACAGACCTGACACTAGCCACTGGCCATAATTACACTAAGATGAAAAGGTTATCGAAACATAAATGCACAACCGATTGCATTAGTGCCTTTAAGTGCATTTTTTATTTCTCTCAGAAATAGACAAATAGCGAGCAGAACACACACACAAAAATAAAAAAGAATGAGGTCAGAAGGAATCCAAAAGTAATCCAAAAGCAATCAGATTAGATTAATCTAAAATGTAATCCAATACTTTTAAAATCCTGAAATCTAAAATCATTTACTCTGCAACCAGTACCAGATTACATTTCAGAAGTAATCTATTGAGCAAAATTCGCGAACAAAATGTGCACTCCTCTTGAAATCTGACAATAGTAAAGTGAGAGAGCATTTATCTTCGGAAAGTAAGCAACTGAGCTATAATACAGCGGAATACCATACCATTCATCTTCATATAGCAGACACTCCAGAATTCCTCTTAGCTAAGACAGAGAGTGAAAACAGAAATGCAACGAACAGAGCAATGCAATCTGAGCAAGAGCAGGCAGCAGTTTGACATTAATTAAATTCATATTCCCCAAGAAGCAAAAAAAAAAGGAAGAAAGAAAAATGCATTTTTAGTGCAGCACAATTGATTTCGCCTTAAAAAGCTTTTCAGATGTTCATAAACGTTTGTTCACTTTTGCGACTAGTCAAGTTATTCAATTTATTGATAAGAGGTAGATCTTCATAGATCTGAGGATTTAATGGAGTTCTCAGTTATGTTTTAAGTATAAACTTACTTCGATGTTTATATCAGAAGAAAATCTATAAAAGAAATAAAAATGAGATGAATGTTAGATTTAATAGAAATATTCATATTAACATCTGACTTTTGATTGCAGACTGACCACACTCTGAGACATGGTTGAGATCTCTTCTGAAACTCTAGAGGAGACACATGTGAGATTATTCTCCTCCTCATGCCAACCTTGTGTGATTTTCTTTCTTCTGTGGAACACTAAATGTAATATTTCAAAGGATGTACTGGTTGCTCTTATCCATGCAATTACAATAATATGCAACAATGACTTCAATTTCGGTCTCTTTCTTGAAAAGTTATTGCATGACTTGTAATGTGGGTCAATGACAATGATATTATTATAATTGTTTTGTCCAGATCAATTAGATTATTCAAAAATACATAAAAAATTTAAAGAAATAAAATCACAAAACAAGTACATGAATACACCTCCACTATGATAAACATGTTTTCGATTTCATTTTCAAAGTTTAAAGTCATTTTTATATTTTTTCTGGGGGTTTAAGTAAAGAATAACTAAGTGGTGTTAATCCCAGGAGATCAGCAGTTACAGAAACACCCAAACCAGCATGTCTGGCACCAACAATAGTCCAGGCAGATATCTAATCAGCCAATCATGTAGCAGCAGTGCAATGCAGAGCATACAATCATGCATATACGGGTCAGGAGCTTCAGTTAATCTTAACATCAACCATCAGAATGGGGAAAAAAAATTGTTCTCAGGGATTTGGCCCATGACATGATTGTTGGTTCCAGACGGGCTGGTTTGAGAATTTGTATCCTCAGCTGGATCAAGTCTCTCTTCAAAATGCAAACATTCATCAAATGTTCATTGTCTTTGTGTTTGAGTTGCCACAGTATGCAATAGACTGGCATATCTTATGGTCAATATTAGGTCAAAAATGGCAAAAAAGATAAAAATACACACACACACACACACACACATACATATATATATATATATATATATATATATATATATATATATATATATATATATATATGTTTTAAATTAAGTTGTGTACACCTGTTTCAAAGGTGCAAGAAAGTTTTTTTTATTTATTTTACTTGACACTACCACTTGACATTTTTAAATTCCTTAATTTGTTTGGCAGAAAATGCTACGTGTTTTAAAAAAAATTATGAAATCATCAGACAAAAATATTTCATCTCTATGAATTTTATAAATCAAAATAGAATTTGTAAATATTTCTCATTTTTATCATCTCAAACAACATTATTTGCAATGACCCATATAGCACACGGGTTGTATGGAGGTCTTTCGAAATACTTTTATGGTGTTTTTGCAACCCTTAAAACTTGGTCCCCATTCACTGTAATTGTACTAAAAAGAGCAACCAATACTTATTAGTCACTGTGGAAATGGGGGCGTGGTCATTTGTCCGTCTGTGGGAGTGGGAGAATGGTAAGGCTCTTCACCTGGGCTGTCGTAATCATTAACACATGTCTCTCATTATAGTGATGGCGGAGGGAGACCTGAAAAGGGAGACAAGGGCATAAATCTGGAGAAAGAGGAAGCAGAGAGAGAGTCGACTGTGTGTGTGTGACTACAAATATTAATGTGAACTCTCATTTGACTTGCCTGTGTGTTTATTTGGCCACAAAGAGCCCTTTTTGTTTAAGTTTTGTCTGACGCTAAAGGAGTAATACAAATACTTGTGTTGACTGTTCCACTACCTCCTGAAACTACGAACTTTGTTACACTGTTGCTGAAACCCGGGATTACCACTGGGCGAAGTTATCAAGTCCCTCGCCATCATCCAGCAGGACCAACATCAAGCCCTCATGAATTTACGCCTGGAGCAGGAACAGCATTTCAACTCCTGCTACAGGCTCAAGCGAAGAATCGGCAGGCATTCCGGAGCCTGATCGCCAGAGAGGGGGCTGCAGCTACAACCCCGGATCCCACAACCCGTTACGCTCATCTAGATGGGGCTGGGTGATGATCCCAAGGCCTACCTTGACTTATTTGAGAAAATGGCCATGGTGTGGAGATGGACGGCCGACCAATGGGTAGCTGGACTGTTCTCCTGGGAAGCACAGCTAGTGGCCCAGCAACTTTCTGCTACCAGAGCAGAACCGACAGCACTTCAGGACCCTGGCATTTGGGAAGCACGGCCGCCCGTTTGCTTTCACACAAGAGCTCCGGGATGTCTGTCGAAGATGGCTGCTGGCTGAGGGAACCCGAGGCACCATGGATATCATCGACCTGGTGACACTGGAGCAGTTAATCTCTCAACTCCCTCAGGGGATGGAAAAATGGGTCCAGTGCCACTGCCCGGCATCGCTAGAAGAGGCCATCCAGCTGGCAGGAGATGTATCGGGTACCGGCGAGTTTAAAAGGGGATATGCATCAAGCTTTGGTTGATTTGGGTTGTACCCAAACCTCTATTACTAACGCTTGGTGCAAGGCGGGGCATTAAGTACGAATAAACAGGTGAGTGTGTGCATAGGGATATTCACAGGTATCCCGATGGTTACCACTGAGATACTATTTAGAGGGGAAAAGAGGCCGCGGGTAATTTCTGCCACAACCACAAGGGAAATATGTGTGGATGGTTCCTGTAAAATGTTGTCTCGATGTGTGACGTGTGATGCTATGGCAGGGAAGGTGGTGCCAGAGCCTTCTATGTCTGCTCCTTGTCAATATGATGCAAGAGAGGGAATTCCCATCCTCAGTGGTTTCACTGAGGGGGATTTCCCTCTAGATCAGACACATGACAAGTCCCTCAAACACACGCTTGACCAATTGATAATTATCGATGGTCAATAACTCCAGCCTTGCGTTACACTCACATACCCATGTTTTTTTGTTTTATTAAAGATCAGTTGTATCAAGTGAAGCAGGACGATCAAACTAAAGAAAATTCAACCCAGTAATTAGTACCAAAGAGCCGTCAGGAAACCCTCTTCCAGGTGGCTCACTATAATCCAATGGCTGGCCATTTAGGTCACAAGAAAATGCTTAACCGACTAATGGCCCTATTTTTGGCCGGGCATTCACGGGGACGTTTACAATTGGTCTGTGGTGTGCAGTGAATGTCAGTTGGTGAATCCACTGGCCATCCTAAAAGCACCATTGCACCCTCTACCGCTGATCAGGGTCCCCTTTGAAAGAATTAGCATGTACCTTGTCGGGGCATTAGAAAGGACCACTCGTGGGCAACGCTTTGTATTAGTTCTGGTGGACTATGCAAAGCGATATCCGGAAGTAGTGCCCCTGCGCAACATCTCAGCACATAGTGTTACGGAGGCACTCTTCAGAATAATCTTCCGAGTGGGGATTCCAAAAGAAATTCTCACTGATCTAGGCACTACCTTTATGTCACAGACACTATGCAAACTGTACGAATGATTAGGTATTAAATACATTTGCACCAGTGTTTACCATCCACAAACAGATGAGTTGGTAGAACGATTGAATAAAACCTTAAAAAATATGATTCGTAAGTTTGTACATGAGAACGCTAGGAATTGGGATAAGTGGCTCAAACCCCTGTTATTTGTAGTGCGAGAGGTCCCAACGTCATATGGGAAGCTTGGGAGGAGGGACCTTAAAATAGTAAAAAGCTCAGGAACATCAAAGTTCCTGTATGACCGGAGCACTCAACACTGGAATTCGCACTGGGAGATAAAGTGCTTGTATTACTGCCCACCTCATGTTCTGAATTACTCGCCAAGTGGCAAGGGCCCTTTGAGGTCACACAGCGAGTCAGAGATCTCGATAATGAGGTTAGGTGAATGGATAGGGGCAGAGCATGTCAAGTTTACCACCTCAACCTCCTAAAATCATGGAGGGAGAAAGTTGCTGTGGCTTTGGCGATGATAGTTCCGGAGAGGGCGAAGCTCAGGCAGAGGGGACTCTCAAATCAAACTCATTCATCCTGGTTCTGTGGAGACCACCTCTCGCCGTCGCATCTCACAGACATGGTCAAGTTGCAACGGGAATTTGCTGACGTGTTCTCGCCTCTCCCCGGTTGCATGAACCTCATAGATCAACATATCGAGACCACCATGGGTGGTTCGTAGCCACCCCTATCACCTTCCTGAACACAAGAAAAGGGTTGTTCAGGAAGAATTGAAGGCAATGCTTGAGATGGGTGTAATAGAGATTGGGCCATCCTGGTGATTCTGGTACCTAAGATCGATGGGACGGTCCGGTTCTGTGTAGAATATCACAAAGTGAACACAGTGTCCAAATTTGATGCATACCCAATGCCTCGGATTGATGAATTGCTCGATCGGTTGGGCGCGGCTCAATTCGACACTGCACTTTACAAAGGTTACTTTGCTAAAAGTAAAATCTACACTTTGTCTGGGGTTGATTTTGCATGCCCCTAATTTCTCTCTCCCCTTTATTTTGCAGACGGATGCATCCGAGAAGGGGCTTGGGGCGGTGCTGTTGCAGGAGGTGAGGGGGGTGGGAGTGTCCAGTGCTATTCATCAGTAGCAAGCTCTCCTTGAGGGAGACAAAATACAGTACCATCAAGAAGGAGTGGCTTGCGATAAAGTGGGTGATCCTCACCCTCAGTTACTACCTGCTGGGACACGCCTTCACCTTATGTTCAGCTCAGGCCCCACTACAATGGGTTCACCGCATGAAAGATACCAACGTGCGGCTCACCCGCTGGTACCTGGCACTTCAGGCCGGATGTTTCCCCGGCCTGAGTTGGGTGGAGGGGATATGTGAGGATGGGGGTGTAGTCGTGTGTCTGTCTGCAGGAGAGGGAGACCAGTAAGGCTTGTCACTTGAGGTGTCATTATCATTAGCACCTGTCTCTCGTTATAGTGATGTCGGAGGGAGACCTGAAAAGGCACACAAGGGCATCAGTCGGGAGAAAGAGGAAGCAGAGAGAGAATCGGCTGTGTGTGTGTCACTACAAATATTAATGTGAACTCTCATTTGACTTGCCTGTGTGTTTATTTGGCCACAAAGACCCCTTTTTGTTTAAGTTTTGTCTTAAACCAGTTTTAAAATATTCTTTTAAGAAAAGCCTCTTTTTGATCTCCACTTAATCTCATTGCCATCTAGGAGATTTTAAAGATATTAAATAAATCTCCTTAGCTTTGTGAACTTATTAAAAGTAAACACAGGAAGTGGAAAGGTGTTGGTGGTGGCACGCCATAAAATCCATAGAGGGATCTCTGACATTTCCAAATATATTGTTAAATAAACTTGCAGCACTGATGGTGGTGACAGCTCATCCATCTGTCTGTTTTGTGGCCTAGAGTGCACACCCACAGCCAAGCGCACTTTGATTTCCTGTCGTTGCCATGACGAATGGCGGTGCTTTGTGGGGGGAGCTGTCAGGGCAGAATTCACAGCCACTCAGAGTGACCCACACATTTCTTTGTTAGCGAACCCCCAAAAGGCCCTGCCAGACCAAAGCATGTGTTGCAGGTAATGGGCCTATTAAAAAAACACACAAACAGTATCTCTTTTATTACACTGCTCTCTTAGACACACACATCAATACTGTAAATCCACATCCCTGTGCCAAACATGCTCCATCTGTCTCTCAGCCATAGAAACGTTTATTGATATGAATTATTCCTGTCCATAGAGGGGTTTTTGGATAACATTCAGAGAACAACATCGCCAACCAATCAAACCATGTTAAATCAATGTTGGTGGTTGTCAAGAGGAAAAAGGAGATACATTTTACCTGTCATGAATTAACAGATTAATTACCCTCAGAAACAAATCCATGAAAATAAAAATGGACTATTGTGCCACTTCTGTTTGCTTAAAATCAACTTTTAGTACATCCTTCAAAGACCCAGAATTGCAAAATTGCAGTGTTTACTAAAAGCAATCAAATAATATATAATATTAATTAAATATGGGTAAAAACTACACATAACAATATCTGACACTCTATCACAACTATATAACAGAAGCAAGAAAAATTATCATATTAATGGTCAGAACTTGCTAAAGTCAAACAAAAAGGAAAAAACAACAATAATTTTGGTAAACTTTGTTTTTATTCATTACTACCATGTTTACATTCCCCAAAAATATTGACTAAGGAATATATGTATACAGTATATACTGTATATATGCATTTCAAATGTACAGTCTTTCTATTTTGGGGAAAGAGATGAAAAATACTGTATACCAATTTTTGTCCAATAAAATGTGCTCTAGAATGAAAGTGTCCTACCCTCCAATACCACTGACTAGCAATAGCAAGTAACAAATCACGATTCAAGGCTGTGAAACTAAAGACTATTGTTTATTTTTTTTAAATGATTTGAGTTCTTATACAGCATGTTCTGCCAAAACGTCCTGTTTCAATAGGGAACATGTCAACACAGAAATGTAAACTGCATTTGTCAAGCTATTTCAAAGGGTCTACTTAGGGCCCAGAGTGAAGTATTTAGAATTGTATTATTTGGTCTCTTGTCACAGTAAAGAAAATCTAAGGGGCAGGTTCACTAAACAACTGCGCCACTTTTGCGCATGGTATTACGCAAATACCTGCATATTATTCACTAACCACCTGCAATCACGTTTAGAGGGCGCAATCAGTGCTGAAATTGTGCCGTGTCTTCAAGTCCTTTCCACGCAAATACGCAGCCTTTCTATGTAAATTACGCTCATTAAAGATTCCGCTTCATTCAAAAAACTCCATGCAATATGCCATGCGCAATTTATATCACAATATTACCTCCAAAAACCGGTCTCCTCCGTTGCTGACTTTTTCTTGTACGACGATGGAGATCTGCACCGTGACTACATCATTCTTAGTGAATCATGGTGAATTCTGCCCCGAAGAATTTTGTTTGTTTGATTGTTTAACATTAAATATATCGATTTTAAAACAATTGTGCGATTAATCAGCGTTTTCACCATCTTAGTTATCAGTAGGCTATCTGCAAAATATTGTTCATGGATATCATTATTGAAATGAAAAGCCACCGTTCTATAATATCACAGCTTGGCACCGTAACAAAAGACAATGGATTTTTTTTTAAAATCAGACGATTAATCGACTGGCCTTATTATTTTAGTTATTGTATCGGCAAAATCCAATATTGTTCAACCTCTACTTTTTACATACGCTTACTACATATCTTTGCATATTGACCTGGGATAGGAATGCATTATAACATCATAAAAAATACACAAATTAAACAAGCAGAATCTTTGATGTACAAATCTGCATTTGGCAGTTGTTTGCAACGCTTGACGGATAAAGGGAGACATCGTCAATGAAACGGGCCCATTGTTCCAACAGGCTGCATATTTGCAGATGCAGAGAAGCTTGTTTGCATCTCATATGGTGAAGCGGCTGAATTAAATTTGCACAGGCATTAGTTTGAACGTGTGACAGTGAGGGAGCAAATTGGAAATCTTTTTACAATTTTTAACAAATGAATAAACTTTGCTCTGAGCTTTTCGGGGAATTCCACTATGGAAGGAGAGGGAGTTTTTTTAATTGGACTCTTGTGTATTTATTTTAATTGTGTAAATCTCTCATCGTGTTGCTGTCCCTCTAGTTACATCGGACATCAGTAATGAAAATGTTCCGCACATTATCTCTGATGACACCACAATAGCTCTGTTGTGACTCCAGATGAAAGCCCTGGCCTGGTAGGAGGGCATAATTGAATCACGACTCAATCACACACACACACACACACACACACACACACACACACACACACACACACACACACACACACACACACACACACACACACACACACACACACACACACACATGTTGTGTTTCCATGTTTTATGGGGACTTTCCATAGACATAATGGTTTTTATACTGTACAAACTTTATATTCTATCCCCTAAACCTAACCCTCACAGAAAACTTTCTGCATTTTTACATTTTCAAAAAACATAATTTAGTATGATTTATAAGCTGTTTTCCTCATGGGGACCGACAAAATGTCCCCACAAGGTCAAAAATGTCGGGTTTTACTATCCTTATGGGGACATTTGGTCCCCACAAAGTGATAAATACACGCTCACACACACACACACACACACACACACACACACACACACACACACACACACACACACACACACACACACACACACACCTTCCCTCAATTAAAGAAGTATTACAATGTGCATTTGTGAGATGTGCATGCTGGATACTTTAAAAGGCTAATGTAAAGACAAGAGTGATGAGTGTTTTTCATCACATACCTGTGCTATTTCAAGGGCCAAGGCCTCAATCGAAGACACCTGCTTTCATCTGTAAATGACTCTGTGCTGAATAGCCACAAATCACACACATTGCTCAATCAATACCTCACCCACAGCTTCAGTGGTAGGGTCATGGGTATCATTATCGAAATTAAAGGCCACCATGCTATAACATCTCAGCAACCAAAGGCTGCCACTTTATCCGACTATAGACTGAAATACAAAAAAAGGCAAAGCAAGTTCCACAAACCTGATCGACAAAGCAAAGCACATTTTTCTAAACATTTTTCTCAAACAGAAGCATATATGATCAGGTAAACCATCACTAAAGATTCCCAAACAAAATTACAAAGACATCATGAAGGTAATAGTCCAACCTTGATTAGTAGTTGGCATCAAATCATTTTGGGAAGCAGTGAGAAATGCTATACTTTATCTTAAACTTTTGTAAACTGCAATTTGCTAATATTTTAATAAAAGCATGCAGCTTTTTATGACCTCATAATAATTGAGAAACTATAAGGAATATTTGTACTTTAGAAAATACATTTGTCACTTCAAGACCACTTAAAATTAACCAGTGATGGCAAAAAAAGTGATTAAAGGAACAGTTCATTCAAAAATGAAAATTCTCATAATTTGCTCTCCATCATGCATCCCAGATGTGTATGAATTTATTTTTCCTGCGGAACACAAATTAAGATTTTTAGAAGAATTTCTCAGTTTTTTAGGTCCTCGAAAATCCAAGTGAATGGGTGCCAAAAATGTAAAGCTTCAAAATGCACATAAAGGCAGCATAAAATAATCCATATGACTCCAGTGGTTAAATCCATGTCTTCAGAAATGAGATAATAGGTGTGGGTGAGAAACAGATCAAAATGTAGGTCCTTTTTTTTTTAAACATTCAATCCCCACTTTTACTTTCACTTTCACATTCTTCTTCTTTCGTCTTTGGTGATTCAAATTCTTCCTGCATATCGCCACCTACTGGGCAGGGTAGATAACTTATAGTACTAGACTTAAATATGAATCTGTTTCTCACACACACCTATCATATCACTGCTGAAGACATGGATTTAATCACTGGAGTCATATGGATTACTTTTATGCTGCTCTTTGTGTGCTTTGTGGAGCTTTAAAATTTTGGTCACCATTCACTTGCATTGTATGGACCTATTATATGGAAAATATCATTTTAAAATATTTGTTTTTGTTCAAATAAGAAAGAAGAAAGTCATACACATATGGGATGACATGAGGGTGAGTAAATGATGAGAGAATTTACATTTTTGAGTGAACTAATCCTGTAAAAGAAATTGTGACCAGCAACTAAAATATACACTTTCCCTTATATAATTTTATAGATTTTAACTGAAAATGCTACTGTACATACTTTATCAACTACCCATACTTTTGATAATTCTGTGATATTTGGCCACTGATTTATCAGCTGTTGCGGCTTTACATTTTTCATGTAATACACTCTGATATGATCATTAATAATGTATTTTAGTCAGTTTCCTTTCTTAATCTGAGCTATTGGCTACAAACCCTAAAAACTGACAATGCAGCATACAGTACTCCATTCATTTAGAGGGTCTAGAAGGGATGTTTGATCCTTTAAATACAAGACACCAATTCATACCTACTTATATTTAGTGTGCTGAATGTATCCATTAACGTGGGGGATTTGATTAGCAGGGTGCCTGTAAATCTGCAGTATTACCATGCTAAGAAGCCACTGCATGATGAAGTGTTGAAATGGAAAAGATCTCTTATTGTACTCTGTTTTAAAGGCCCACACCCCCACTGACAGCCATCTGCAAAACTTCCACATCAGCACACAAACGCTGTGCCACTGTTGACATGCCTCCGAGTGCCTTTTTAGGGCAGTTAGCTGATCAAATATGAGTCAGATTCTTACCCCTCCCGACTCAAAGCATAACTATTCTCTTTGTTACCTCTAGAATACAGAGAAATGCTGAATATAAGCACATACTGCTAGAATTCTCTTTTATCCTACTCACCATAAAGTAGTTCCACTCTCCACCTACACCATATCACCATTGTACAGGTGTTCTGTACAGTTACACTCACTGAGCACTTTATTAGGAACACTACAGTCCTGACAAAGTGCCCAATGTGATCCGTCTCAAGGTTCGATGTGTTGAGCTTTCTGAAATGCTATTCTGATCACTAAAATTGTACAGAGAGGTTATCTGAGTTACCATAGCCTTTCTGTCAGCTCAAACCAGTCTGACCATGGTCCGTTGACATCTCTCATCAACAAGGCATTTCTGTGCACAGAACTGGATGTTTTTTGTTTTTGGCACCATTCTGAGTAAACTGTAAACTGTTGCGCATGAAAATCCCAGGAGATCAGCAGTTACAGAAAAACTCAAACAGCCCATCTGGCATCAACAATTATACCATGGTCCAAATCACTGAGATCACATTTTTTTTCCTCATTCTGATGGTTGATGTGAACATTAACTTAAGCTCCTGACCGGTATCTGCATGAATTATGCATTGCACTGCTGCCACACGATTGGCTAATTACATAATCACATGAATAAGTGTACAGGTGTTCCTAATAAAGTGCTCAGTGAGTGTACATACTACATTGCACCTGTAACTGCAAATTTAATGTTTAGTGCTGTAGGTATATTGTGTATTTCATATTTATTATAGTGTGTATAAATATTGACTATGAATACTACTTGATATGACATGTTTACTGTGCCATTTGGAGAAAACAACCAAGTCAAATTCTTTGTAAGTGCAAACTGGCCAATTAACATGAATTCTGATCCTGATACACATGTGGACACAAACAACAAAACCTAGTGTGTAATACATGTTAGTAGGCACTGATGTACAAATACACACACACATGCATACAAAAGCTCTAACCCAAAAGCCAAGAACTTTGGGGACTGCCGAGTTGCACACTATAACCAATCCGACATGACACAATGGACCCCTTTAAGCTATTGTGAAGCCTGCCCTCCATATTATGATCTGAATTAGCATAATAATATATCACAAGCTAGCCAGGGTCTCTCAAAGGAGTTCTATCTATCCTGCACACTATGGTTTTGTCCCCTGGGTGTCAAGGCAAGGCATCATGGCAAATCTGACAGCTGAAAACTTTATAATAAGAACAAAATTAGAGGTCAGCACTATGCATTGCAAGGATGGGTTACATTTGGGCTCGGTTACAACAGTGAAAGTCATGTAGTGCTGCTGAACACTTACCTTCTTTAAGGAGGTGGGTGTAAATCATCCACAGCATGAGCAGGCAGCAGAGAGACGCGCCTCCGCCAGCACAGAGCGCCCGCATCCCCGAATGCATCCTCACTCCGTCCCGCAGATAATAATCCAGACACCCTCCTCAACGCAAGTTCAAAGTAAGCTGCATTACTCCACAGATTTTCACGGGAATGTTGCCGGGACTCGAAAATCCTACGTGAATTTAGGACGCGCAGTGTTTTTCCTTTTTACGCATCTCATAAACACATAAAAATATATATATTTTTAAGGACGAGCGGACATTAAACAGTCATTATTTAACTGTTCTTGCCGAATTCAAGAGCTAATGACACAGCGAAACTATTATTAAAAAGCAAAGCAAACAAAATAAATAGAAAACTGATCCAAGCAAAGTAAAACGATTTGGGTCCATTGGAAATCGCGCATAACCACTGCGGTCAGTACAAGTATCCACACCGGGGTTAAATGGTCAGTGGTGCCAGTCTAATGGTAACCGGTCCAGAATGTACGGATGATGACTGTAGATGAGCTTGTACTGGCTGGAGAGGAAGGTTTGGTTCGGGATCTCCAGATATGCGTGTTCTTCAATGTCACTCAGACGTTTCCAGAGCCAGCGGTACCATATCATATAGAAACTGCCCTGTGGAGTTACACAGAACAGTGAGAGAGAAGCATTTGACGCACATTCTTCGTGATGCGAGGCTGCATTCAGCGCGCGCGCGCGCACACACACACACACACACACACACACACACACACACACGCGCACGCACGCACGCACTGAATCACACACTATTAAGAGAGATAAGCTAATAAAAAAATGAAGATATCAATATTTAACATTTTATTATAATGCGTAAATGTGAGAAGAATTGAATAATCTCAAAATTATTGTGGGGTTGTGACTGTAATTGCAGTTAATTGAGAGTAACATGAATACAAGGCTACATGATTGACAGCTGTCAAAATATCACCAATCACGCTCATAACTTAGTGAACTGTCATAGTGTAGGTTGATGTTTGTTTTTTAATTTACAAATGCAAGGAGAGTCATTAATATGAGTCAGATTAGATCCACAAAAATCATGGAAATAAATTGTTTTAGTAGGCCTATGAATATGTATAATTACTAATTATATGGTTATTAATCAGGTATCAGCCAAAAGCATCTTCCAATTCGATATGCATAAAAACGGACAATATAATGCACTGGAGAGACAGGGACTATGTTCTGTTACACATTATGTGTGCGGACTTCATTATATCCAGCGCACCTGCCTGCAGCAAGAAACTAAGATCAGGTATACAAAATGTTTCAGTGTCTAGGCTGCGTCGCATTTCTTTTTATTTAACTTACATTGGTCAACAAACGCATATTTAAACCGGGCAAATACGCGTTTCTCTGACAAAATGAACAGGGTGATCTTTCAAACTTCACAGAACGCAACAGGAACATCGTAACCGCAATAACGGCTTAAAGAACACTCTACATTCCATCAAATGCCATCATAATGAGAGGCGCATAGGCTACGTCATAAAGGGAAATGATCGGACACAAACCTCAAGTGATTCGCGGCGCGTTCTGCATGTTGGAGTGCTTCATGAGTCAGCTTCAGATAGTCAAATGGAGTCAAGATCGTTTCATAACACTTCTTCGCACATTCTTCAGTGCTCTATCGAAATAATAGGCGTCTCTCTCACTCTCTCTCTCTCTTCCAAAATCTAAACGTCATTCCCTGGGGGATGACACCAGGTACAGTTCTCCTTCTCAATATTTTGGTATTCTGTGCTGCACTGCGCTGATGTATAATCCATTAACATCTTTCAACATTCATGGCACACCACCACCATTAGATATACATTGTTTTTATCTCCCTTCTGCTAATGGTAAGCTAAAACAAAATGTTCCCAAAATGTACCCTTAGTCAGCAATGTGAACTTCCGATGTTTTTATCTGTTGAATAAAGGAACACATCGTTCCAGCGTACAAAATAAAAGGAATAGTTCACCCCCATAATTCTGTCATTATTTACTCACCCTCATGTTGTTTTAAAACTCCAAATGGAGATACCTTGACAAATGTTCACACTGCTCATTTCTTTTCACTGAATGCATGTGACAAGGGACTGTCAAATTCCAAAAAGTTGGTAAAAATGTATCATAAAAGTAGTCCATACAACTTGAGCACCTGTTCCAATACTTCTGAAGCTTTGTGCTTTAAGTAGTTTTCTGATGTAGATCTCAAATCTCATTCAATCTCATCTTTAAAATTGGTTGGAATGATGCATTTTCAAGCGCCAAGTTTGAATAAACATATGCATGAATGAGATTTGAGGGCTACAGTATGGCAAAGGGCTCCTTGTCACTTAAACATTTTTAAGGTAAAATGGTCTTCACTGGGGTGGTACCATCAAGGGGACCTTTTTTTGTACTTCTAGTTCAAATGTATAACTTGTTTTGGGTATTTAAGCGTACCCTAAGGTGCATACCCTTTAAAAGATTCATTTATAAAAAATAAAAAAAAAATAAAAATAAAAAAAAAACTTTTTGTCTCCTTACAAAATTAAAATTCTTTCATCATTTACTCACCCTCATACTGTCCCAGATGTGTATGAATCTCTTTCTTCTGCTGAACACAAAACAATATTTTTATAAAAATATTTCAGCTCTGTTGTCCTCACAATGCAAGTGAATGGGTACCAAAATTTCGAACCTCCTAAAGGACATAAAGGCAGCATAAAAGTAATTCACAAGACTCCAGTGGTTAAATCCACATTTTCAGAAGTGATATGATCAGTGTTGGTAAGAAACAGATCAATACTTAATCATTTTTCACTGTCAATCTCCACTTTCACTTTCACTTTCAAATTCATCTTTTGTGTTTGCTTATTTGCATTCTTCATGTTTATCGCCACCTACTGGGCAGGGAGGGGAATTTATGGTAAAACTGACTTAAATATTGATCTGTTTCTCACCCAAACTTATAACATTTCTGAAGATATGGATTTTACCACTGGGGGATTATAGATTACTTTTATTCTGATTTTAAGTGCATTTTGAATCTTAACATTTTTGGCACCCATTCAATTTGATTTCGAGGACCTTCAGAGCGGAGATATTCTTCTAAAAATCTTCATTTATGTTCGCAGGAAAAATAAAGTCATACACATCTGGGAAGGCATGAGGGTGAGCAAATGATGAGAGAATTAAAAATTTGGGGTGAACTATCCCTTTAAATCGACTTACCGGGTTTAATACAAGTTAAGCTCAATCGACAGCATTTGTGGCATAATGTTGAAAAAAGATGTCTTTAAGATTTATGATTTCTTTAAGGGTACAAACATACCCAACCCAAGGGTACCACCTCAGTGAGGTCAGTTGCAAATTTCTGAAAGTAGCTCAGACAAAAAACAAAAAAGTAATATGGGTTTAGAATGACATGATTATTTACTGAATCTTCATTTTTAGGTGACCAATTCCTTTACATAGAGACCCTCGAGAACATTAAGCCTTTTTTTAAATGCAATGCTGGCCATTTTTCTAAATTTTTCTGCCCTCTTCTACAATCTGCTTTTAGTTAAAACTCCCGGCTCCAGAACAGTAAACAACAGATGACAGGCAAGCTATGTTTCAGAGAGCATCTGAATCTTGGAATGTGACTTGCAGCCTTTAGAATGTTATCATCTCAAAATCGTTTCAAACTTTGCAGAAGACATTCATGCGAATAAATCTGAATCAAAACTTGCTTACAGCTTAAAAGCATTGTCTGATCCACTCATCTCATACCTGTATGTGTATGTATAAGTGTGATGAACTGAAGCTCTGAAGTCAGTACACATGGGCCATCTGTGCGACCAATAAACTCACTGTTTGTGGAGCATGCTGTCAGATTTAGCACCCTGCTGATGCCTATCCATCTTCTAAATGACCATCATTAAAAACTCCCAACTCATACAAAACTATATCAATAATTCAGAGCCAGACCATAGAACCATCCACCTTCATTTGCGGTTGGAGGGATGCTCTCTACAGTCTCAGGCCATCAGGGTCTTATGGAAAAGGATACTGGTAAACATGGACTAAATTATCTGAAACTGATGATCACTAAACAAGCTTTACCACTGATTTGAGAAAGGTGACACAGGTTATACTTCAGGGTGAGAGAGCATGACAGCAGTGGAAGACCTTTGCCTCCAAAGTCTATTAAAAAGGCCCTCAGTCATAGCCCCTGTTCATCCTTCATTTTAATGGTCCAAGAGTTGAAGTGGATTCTTTAGCTCGGTCTGCTCTGTCTGTCTGTCGCTCTGAGAAAATTGAACGGATCCAGTTCTCTCATCAGATCCAGATTCAGCAGATGTCTGGAGACCAATCCTGCTTTCAACCAAAGGATTTCAACCATGGAAAGGCAGCATATGGTTACCGTTTGTGTGGTTTACTTTGTTTCTCCTTAATACCGTCCTCAGCCTTGCGTCTTGAGAGAAATATCAGAATCCGGCTGTTCATTATACTTGCAAGTGTCCATTAACAACAGACCTTGCCGTATAGTTATCAAAATGTACTACGGTGGCCTTGCCTTTGCATCTACTTTGTCACTTTTTATCCATATTGTTGCTCGTAAGAGATATGGTACTGTTTTCCTTCCTTTTTAATCATCTTGGAACTGTGCTGCTGCAACACACAATCTGTAGGCTGGCATTTTCTGTCAATTTGTAGGAACTGGAAATAAATACACTCCAATTACTGTATAAACAATTATGTAGAGACACATAATGGACAACATTGGTCTTTTCTACCGTGTGTGTATATATATATATATATATAAGATCAAGCTTTTGACACTTAGGACAATTGAGGGACTTGTACACAACTATTACACAAGGTGCAAACATTCATTGATGCTCAAGAAAGCAACACACTACTATATGCATTCATGTAATGATCTGAAGAGCAGTACTAAATAAAAAAATATTTGCTCTATTATGAAAGGAGTATAGGGATTGGCGATACCAAGTACTTTTAGGCCAGTATCGCCGATATCGATACCAATAATACCTCTAATACATTTAATTTTTATATAAAATTAGCAATTAAATCATTACTTACATTCAGTTTATATATATATAGGCCTAAGCAGAAAATGTTTAGGCTGCTTTGTTTACCTTTTAAAAATGTGCATGTATAAGCAACATATAAAACCACAATATGAACCACAGATATTATTATATGGTTACTATTACTAAAACCAAGTTACAATATGGATACTACAGTAATGCTGTAGCAAAACCATGGTTAATTGTATCAAATCCTTGGTTACTGCAAAAAAATAAATAAAACATGGTTCATAGTCATGGTTAATACAATAATACTACAGTAAATCAATGGGTAGTTTTCATAAGGGTATAATTTATTAAGAGTATTAAAGATCATTATCAATGTTTTAACACCTGAATTTAAATAAGCCTTTAAAAATGGTCACACAAGCCCATTATAATACATGTCATGTCTAGGTTTGTCATTACTTGGTGTGAATAACTCCAGATGCTCTTTTTCTGTCATTACGTCAGGAAAGCACTGATCCCTCTTTGAACGAGCGCTATGAATGAAAGGGTCGGGTGAGCGCTGTCTGTGACTGCTCGTGTGTTTTAGCATTTCTGCGTGTCAAGATGAGGGGAAGAAACCCATTGTTTTAATGATTTTTGTACATTTTTACAGGAAAACAATACAACAATGATTATCAAGAATACGATTTTTGCCCTAACATCAAAGATCTTACTAGAAAAAAGAAAATATGACCTAACGTGAATTTTCTTGATAAAAAATATGATCGTGCCTGGTAATATGTGCATGTAAAATGGCTAGAAATAGCATTTTAGCTTAGCATAAAACTGACATTTTACACAAGGTTTATTTCTATTTCTTCAGCTCCAAACTTACTTCAAGCTTACTTCTCCGTTTGCTCGTATGAATGTGACACATCATAAGAAAGTGTTTCACCTCTGTTCAAATGCACTTTGGATCGCATCATTTACATGTTTAAATGTTTTACATCTGAAAGGAATAAATATTAAATGAAACAAATGACAATAAAATGCAAAGTAATCTCCTCAGTAATCAAAATACTTTGAAAGTAACTGTATTAAATTTACCAATGATTTAAATTGTAACTGTAGTGGAATACAGTAACTTATATTTAGTATTTTAAATCCTGTTACATCCCCAAACCTGGTAATACGTTAGGAGTTATGCTGTTCTCAAATTATTTTGGTTAAAACAACATCAGGGATGATAAAGAAATGAAAAATATTTATTTGATTTACACTGTCATTTCTAATTTTGTTGGGTTTTCCCAATTCAACTAAGTTTATTCTACACAAACTGTTAATTTTGAGATTACATAGTAATTTTATGTTAAGAAAAATAATTTCCAATACATGGAACAACTGTCCACGATTGAATCAAGTTCAGCCTAAGAGCTATTTATTTGAAAAAATTTGATTTAATTGAAGTGTTTAATATAAATGGATCCCCACAATGTTTGAAAACGTTAATAATGCTCTTATGAAAGAACAAAAAAAGGCCTCTGAAAATCCTTTCTAGGCAAATACTTCCACTTAAAAAAAGAACATTTCTGAAAATAGCTTACACATTTGTGTGTTTACATTAAATGTACATCCCATTTAAATATGATAAACAAACTAGGTTCAAATATGCATGAAACTCGCGTCATCAACACTGAACACAATATAGCATGAGATGCAATTTGGTTGTGATTAAAAGGGTTCTGCATTGGCCATCTGTGTTAGCAATTATAAGAATGAACATTTGGACTTTATAATGCATTTATATTGTGTTATATTAAAGCTCTGACTTGCACATAATTATGACTTTCATTAGGGGATAATAATGTAGCAACAGCATCCCATCTATAATTACAAAATATCCTGACTGTCAGTGCTGACAAACCACAGAATAATGCTTCCAAGGTCAAATCAATATGATAAAATATAGCTCAAATGAAGGGATGCTATATAGTCATCTATAATATTTTTTATTCGGTAACGTCAATCTATTTGTCAACACATTTAGATGCGTACAACCTTCTATTGAATGAAAAAAGGTTTAACCACAGTCATTTTCTCATTTATTACACTGTAAAAGATTTTTTATGGCTTTCACTGAATTATTGCTGTATTTTCAATGGTGTCTTGTTGCTGCCAAAAAAGTGTTCCTTGAAAATATTATATAGCATAAAAAATGACAGTATTTTCTTTTACTTGTTTTAGCAAATTCAGCCTCAATACACACTTTTTTAACTTGCATCAAATTGTACAATATATAGTTATACTGTAACTATGCTAATTTTAGTTCATTCTACAGTACTGTAAACATATTGTAATGTAATGCACAACATCAAAACAGCTACTTTTTACAGTACAGTACAACTATACACAGTATGTAATTAAACAGTTTGCATTAAACTGCTGTAATAAATATTTTTTTGTAGTATAAAAGCAACTTGTTGGCTATTCGTTGAATGTACACAAACTTTGAACACAATAAGTTTGCACGCATACTTTTTTCAGAACACTTCTCGTCTTCACCACAAATACTGCTAACAAAAATAAAGAAAATACAAATAGAAATCTATATTTTAATGAAACTAGCAATAAACGGAGATATAAAGTGGCATACGTTCAGAAAAAACAAACAAACAAACAATAAAATAGATTACAAGCATCCATTCTTGGATCCAAATGTAATGTTGCATGATATTTTAGCTGGAGCATAACAAATTTAATCTGTATAAACTTTATCACGCAGATGAGATTTTTGTTAATGACATAGCGTAATAGCATGTGTTTTGAGGATGGCATTATGGGTAATCACTTCTGCTTCTTATCTCGTGCCTGTTAAAAGTGTTCGTTAAAACAGCAAAATTGCCTCTGTCAAGTGCTTCCTTCATTGGAAATGAGCTCTTTATCGGAACCTGCAGCCAGAGGAAGCATCATACATCAGCCTCTCTGCTTTATCGTATTTTCAATTCTTCCCCTAATGGAGTTATCAGCAATT
Source organism: Xyrauchen texanus (assembly GCF_025860055.1). Classification (NCBI taxonomy): domain Eukaryota; kingdom Metazoa; phylum Chordata; class Actinopteri; order Cypriniformes; family Catostomidae; genus Xyrauchen; species Xyrauchen texanus. Next base: position 35,687,593 of record NC_068302.1, read on the forward strand.
TTTCTGTTATCAGCCCCAACAGTGGAACCGAGCTGGTTTGAGGAATGTGGTTTGATTTGCATTGTTTAATAGCTTTTTTCTTCTTCTTACACTTTCAGTGATTAGTGAATGTACTTTGCGGACAATGGCCTTCCAAACATTAATCTTTTCGCACTTGTTATTGTGGAAAAGTATTTGAAGTGAATAATCTAGGCGTGAATAATTGTAGCTGAATTAATAGTAGTAAATAGTTCTTCGCAGATGAAAAAAAAACACTCAACAATATACTCATCAAATGCTCCAGAATGTGCTCTGAACTGAGAGACTTGCTCATTAAAATGTAGCGATACAGTCTTCGGTTATAACACATACATGGACAAATTATACCCTATCGTTTCTTGAAATCACGGGTAATTAAAATTACCGCTCAATCTGCTCTCAAGGTCACATTAATGCTTTTGGAGTTGAAATGCTGTTTAATCTAGTCTATGTGTGACCACTGGAAAAAAAATAATGTTTCTGTGCTGGTAATGAAATGATCAGAGGGCCATTATTTGTGACACACCTCAGTGATCAGCCCTTATATTTATTTTACGCCATCCTCAGGCTCCAACGAGCAGCTATTGTCTGAATATTGTGTCCAAACATTGAGAAATATACTGTTTTTCAATATAATTTAAAAGGAGAGCTGAGGGCTGTATAGAAAAATAAAAGGTAACAATTTAGAAAACTGTTCCTTCATTAAACAGGTAACTTTGCAGGAATGAATGCAGGACAAATGAATAGTACTACATTAACACTTAAGTCACTACAATTAACTAATATTAAAACATGATTAACTAATCAGTAATTACTGATAAGTAATAACTGATGACTGTGGTAGTTTACTATTAGCTAATCAATAATTACAGAATTGTGTTTGCCTCCTTAAAAACTAATAACTAACTATACTAAAATGTATCTAAAATGTGAAGAATTCTATTTTCATTGTCAAATTGAAAATGCATCTTCAGAGAAGCATGATTTTGCCTCTGTGTTCTTCAGAACAGGACTGGATCAACTTATGAATGTAACATATGTAGTGTCTCTTAAAATCTTCTAAAGGAAAAAATATTTTTACAATTACAATTTTAAAATTTTTGAGTCAGAGTATGTTTGAATATGTTTATCATAGGTATCATAGGAGTAAGTGTATTCCAGTCATTTTTATATTTAGCAGTTTTATGTATTTTTGAATAACTTCGCAAATTAAACTTGTGGAAGGCCTCCAGCAGACGGTGTAGTAGGCTGCAACTGGCTGCAACTGTGGGAACCATTAAAAGCATTATATCCTGCTTTAAGTTTGACAAGATATTGTAAGCAGTAAATTGTTTATTATGAATTTTATGTTCAGTACATTAATGTCATAGAAAGATGTTTTGGATGTTTTTACATGTTTATGCAACTGATTTATGTATCTGATTAAATTAATAAATTGTAGAACCAAATACTTGAATATTCAGTATTAACTGACAAGTAACACCTCAGTTACTTTAAAAGGTTTATAATGCGTTTTCACTTAAGAATACGGTTCCAAATGGTTAGTAATTCCTTAAGAAGGATGTTGTAACACTTCAGTCATTACTAGTGGGTTACAATGATTTTCACTGTAGAATATTGTTCCAAATGGTAAGTAATTCCTTTAGAAGGATGTGGTAACACAAGTCATTACTAGGGGGTTACCGTGATCTTCACTTTAGAATACTGTAACACTAGCCAGCTGGTGTGTGCTGTGCAGTGTGTGTATACGTCACTGCCCTGGCCTCAAGTGGAGCACTAGATGCTGTAGCATTTAGCCTCTTCGTTAGTGCACCCGCCTCCCATGCTGGAGATGCTGGTTCAATTCCCGCTCAGATTGGGTAGAATAGGACCAGTTACAGTGGTGCCATGACCCGGGTGAGAGTGCGGTTTAGGGGGGGTGAATGTAACGGTACATGCTGTGCAGTATGTATAAACCTCACTCCCCTGGCCTCAAGAGGTACACTAGCGATAGATGCTAGAGGCTGTAGCCTTAAGCCTCCTCGTTAGAACACCCACCTCCCATACCGGAGACGCCGGTTCGAATCCCGCTCGGAGCAGGTGGAGCAGGACCAGTTACAATCTAGCCAATATGGTCAATAACTCCTTTAAAAGCATGAAGTAACACTTTATTCATTACTGGCAGGTTAAGATGATCTTCACTTTAGAATATGGTTCCAAATGGTAATGTTCCTTCAGAGGGATGTAGTAACACTTCAGTCATTTCTAGGGGGTTACCTACTAATAACTAATAACCTAGTTACTAGTAGTTATTAATAGAAACCTATAACCCCAAAACACAGCAACTCAGCGTACTCATTTGTAATGATTAAGGGAGATATCCAAAAGAACCATACATTTCTTTGAGGAACAGTAAGTTGCTAATAATGATATTCTACCAGGCAATGTTGTAATTTGGCGGGGTTATTTCTTTATGTTAATCTCTGGTTAAAGAGCACAAGAGGGACACTGTCCTGCTTCTGTAAAGATGTACTTTATTTTTGTCACAAAATAAAATATATTCATTTACATTAAGTCATTCCAGTGCTGGAATTGGTGACATCATAAAGACTCTGCCCCCACTCCCTGAATAAAAAAAAATCTATCTGAAAATCAATCACTGCAGTGACTGTTTAAATGGCATTTGTGGTAAAGTTGGCTGATGAGTCCTTTTGGTCCAGTACAGAAATAATGTAAACTTCAGTGGAGGGATGCTGAAAGAATTGATACAGGAGTGAGGTAACCTCCCGAACTTGCGTTAAGATGGTAATTTATTTCAAATGACCCCTGATAGAGTACATAGTCCTTTATAGGAGGTGTAACAACATTTAGTAGCTATTAATAGATAACCCCAATCATAAGTCTGTTATTACTTACTGAATAGGTAAACAATCTTGTGTATTAGTTTACAGTAGTGAAGATGTTAATGTAACGCTAGTCATTTGTCCTACATTAGTTCTTGATTAGTTTAGGATTAATTATGACCCAGTATAATTCTCCAGGAGGAATACAAAGAAAAGTTATTGATTACCGAACTATTGCATTCATCTGTGTGCAATTGCTTACTAATTAGTTAAATCACAGTTTCTTGTTAGTTAATAGTAGTAACTAAAATGTTAATGTTGTGCTTCTCATTTGTTTCTGTGTAGTAACCCATTAATGAAGGAACAGTATTCTAAAGTGTTACCAAATGCAAATTACACTGGACACTCGGGGCCACTAAAAATATTTAAGAATGCTTTATATTATAAATATATTTAGCTGAATCTCATTATTATTTTTAGATATTCATACACAAGTAAATGTACGTATACTAGAATCACACTTTACGTAATAATACTCATGAATACACTTGAGATCACGTAGACTAAAAAGAAAGTTATTGAAAAGTCTATAAATTACTTAAAGTAAAATAAAATGTATTTTCATTTTTAGTAAATATGTTAAAAAATGTATAGGCCTATGAATAATATAATTATATAAATATATAAAGAGTTGTATATAAATTTATAGAAACCTATAAAACATTTAAATAAAATATGAAAATAATTTGGTAGTAAACACGTTAGAACCAACATTGTTTAGAAATTTGAGCGATTAAGTATACGGATAATTTTTTACGTATAATTAGACCCATCACTCTGGACTCAACATTATCACAATATCAGTGGTTCAACACTGGTTTTGCAGCCTGATATCATTATTATTCATAGGTATTCATTTGTAAAATGTAAATACATTTGTGTACTGTAGACACTGAAGCATACAAAATGGATGTATATTGTATTGTATTGACTCAATAATTACCGCATATTGTAGTCTTGGTTAAAGTGATGAAATCCTTTGAAACACATTGACAGTTGCACCAGAAATCACGCAGAACAGAATGAAACTGTTATAATGTCAAATAAGTTAAATGTGTAAACTGCCTTAAATAAATGTGATGCATTGAACATTAAATAATCTCATTGATAGTAAATGCAAAAAAATTAACAGATTCATTTCATGAATTTAATATTTATGGTTTCAATAAGGATTTGCAAATATTTGTAAGTCTCTAAAGTTGTAAAATTATTTACATTTTGAATGCTACGTTTGTCTTTGCAAGCATAAGCAAATGTACATGTGCTAAAATCACACATTATGTAAGAGCTGCATATACTCATGAGATCACATTGTGTGTTGCTTTAGATCCAGATTTTACATTGCGTAATTAAGTAATGACCCAACACATCCAAAAATCATTAAGTGTACAAATGTAGACAAAACAGCTTAAAAGATAAACACTGAAATGTATCAATATTACCATGAACTGCAAATGCCCAACAATTTGATACATTATCTACATTACATAGGTAAATAGAAAAATGGTTTCATGCTCTCAGCAGCCAGTCATTCACCAGTGTGTGTCTGATAAATACATCTGCCGATTTTACAGCCACCTTGAGAACAAAACCAGGCTTTATTGTCTTTGTTTTTTTTTTTTAAATTGAATCATTGTTATCAATGGACCTGGTTGGAGGCACCTCTTGTTTACTTTGCTGTAATGGTTTTAAAGCCTGAGGCAACACACTGACTGCATTGCTTTCTGTAATCTGCTGGAACAACAGATTTCAGATGAAGGTTCTTCTACAACAGCTCCTGGAATTGGGAATTTAAGCAGATCAAACAAAAATTGTTACAGCTATGAACCTTTTTTTGCCTTATTTGTGGTTAGGCGGAAAAGTGGTTTTATGTGGGAAAATATACCAGTTAAATATACATTCGAATCTTTGATCATTAAACTGAATGTAAAAAAAAAAGTGCTAGTCTAAACAGCGGCAGAAATAACACATTCAAATAGCAAATTTTGGTTCGTCCAATCGTTTCGCTCCTTACAAATATACTTGAGTCTACACTGAAAAAAATATGTCATCATACTAACCGTCATGTTACTCAAAACTCGTATGCCTTTTTTCCCCTGTGGAACACAAATGGAGATATTATCACAATGCAACAAAAAAAAAAAAAAAAAAAATGTATGGTAATCTATAAACACAAAATAAACACAACATTGAACCCCAGTCCCCTACATGCTAAACAAACTGTGCCACTAACATCTAATAACATAGACTGATATATCTTATTAATGGAAATACTAAGCTTAAAATATTGCTTTGATTGTGACTGGTAACAATAAAAACATACACATTTATGCTAATATCTGTTATGTAAAATAATTACAAAAACATCTGTATATTTTAAGGCAAAGTGCAAATAGTCTACTTTGCTTTAATGCTTGTAGATGTCTCTAGTTGTTGACTGGACTTGAATAAGGTTTAAGTGTTGTTTGTGCAAAATAAATTAATAGCAAAACTGTTTTTGTTCTTCACATAGTATAGGTCAAACCACTCAACTGGCCCACTCAACCTGTGTGAAATTCTTTCTTCAGGTACAGTAAAGCCGTACAGGGTTTAAGACTCTGCACATGCTCTGATCATTTGTAAAATAAAGGGACAAAAGCAGCAAAGAGAGAGCGTTTGCACAGAGATGTTCAAGTACCTGAGCAATCAAGCAGCAGACAAGGTATTTTTCTTTCTCCCTTTTTCTCCCCAATTTGGAATGCCCAATTCCCAGTCCTCATGGTAGCATAGTGACTCACCCCAATCCAGGTGGTGGAGGACGGATCTCAGTTGCCTCCTTGTCTGAGATCATCAACACACGCATCTTAGCCACATGATCTTATCATGTGGCGTGTTAAATTTGGTTGCTTAGGAGACCTGGCTGGAGTCACTAAGCTCACCCTGGATTCAAACTTGCGACTCCAGGGGTGGTAGTCAGCGTCTTTACTCGCTGAGCTACCCAGGACCCCAGACAGGATATTACAAGCTCATCACAAACTCTGCTTTCTTTAAAAAGAATAAAATAATCATCATATCAGTTTTAAGTTAATTTCAACCAAAGCTAATTATTACATTGTCCCCCCCAAATTAAAATGCATTGAGTCCAATTAAAATGTAATGTAAATGCATTATTATTGGTAGTACATGCATCTATAATAGGCCAGGCTTAGGATGTCACACATAATCTAGGTGCACCAAGTGAAGACATCTCACAAGCTTTATGGCTCTCTTAACTCTTAAGAGCTGAAGCTATTAATCCAACACAACAATCAAACTCTTAAGTCACTGAATAAACTTTTCAAAATCTCCTTTGAACGGATTAAAATGGGTTTTTAACTTTAAACTTTCTGTGAACCTGACTAAATGGACGGCGGTTGCTGTCAAACAAAAGATGGGAAAATTCGTTAAACCACTGGAGAGGCACTCTAATGCAATTCCTACTCAAAGATACTCAATGCAACAATGGCTAATCATGTGACTTAAGACGTTTTTAAACTCAATACAGCAGGACAAACTGTCAACCAAGCTTACTTAGAGCCTTTATAACTACCTTCTTATTACATCTTTACGTAATCCCAGAGTACTCGTCTTTGCAAGCATGCTGTTCAAATATCACTTTCAATCTATACTAATGCTTTTCCACAAATATAAATATTATATTTGATCCTTTTTCATAGGTTTGGAGGGGAAACTGGGCTGTGATAAAAGGTAAGCTGTGTCAAATCAAGGTTCATTGTTTCTGAACTCCTTTCGAAAAAGAAAAAAATGTTTGTCCTGTAACTTTGATGCAAACCGTGCTCTCTTTCTCTCTCTCTCTCTCTCATCATCCATCCAACAAGAATAGAGCAAATGCAATTTGAGTTTGAGTATCATAACATATCGAGTGCAGTCTTTGCAATGATCCCACAGGACTCAAACTGTCTATGTTTCTTTCTCTTAAACACGCAGGCAGACATACACGCACACGCACGTATACACAAACATAGTTTTTCCATGCTTTATGGGGACTTTACATAGACCTAATGGTTTTTATACTGTAAAAACGTTATATTCTATCCCCTAACCATAACACTACCCCTAAACCTAACCCTCACAGAAAACTTTCTGTGTCTTTACATTTTCAAAAAACATAATTTAGTATGATTTATAAGCTGTTTTCCTCATGGGGACCGACAAAATGTCCCCACAAGGTCATACATTTTGGGTTTGACTATCCTTATGGGGACATTTGGTCCCCGCATATTGATAAATACATGCTCACGCACGCGACGCACGCGCACGCGCACGCACACGCACACGCACACGCACACGCACACGCACACACACACACACACACACACACACACACACACACACACACACACAGGTTCTGCACAGAATGGTCTCTAAGGATTCCCCTCCAAAGTAAACGGTTTGGTCTCAGTCTCTAACATGCATAGGCAGCCTTAAAATTGTTTAGTGCTGCTCACAGAAGCAGCTCAAGCGTACAATGATGTACAGATAAAAGCACATATACTATCCTCAGTTCACTTACAGATCAGGATGCATGATACTGACATCGAGGAACAGAGGAGCTCTGTAGAGGGATCACCTGATGGCATTGTGTGCTATTATTACACTGAGATTTTTGCTCACATTTCAAAAATAGACACGAGGACAATCTCAAAGCCTCATAAATTATAAAAGAGGCTTGTTAACCATGTATATAAACTTCCGAATCAATAAACTTTGCTCGTGTTAGAAACACTAAAGAGGTTACAGCAGAGTGGGGAGCTTGTTCGGGTAATGGACTGAGCATCCAATACTTCTTAAAGTCACCAATACAAAATTGACTATTTTAATTTTCTTGTTGGATGTTTCTTGTTTTTATTCTAAACTATTTATTGGTGCATCTGTGTTTTTTTTATGGTTTGCCCTGTTAATCTTTAATAAAAAAAAATAACTTGGCTGGAGTTTATTTATATTTTTTATTGCAGCCAGAGATTTCTTGGGGTGTTCAGTCTGAATAAGTGGTCTTCATTCATTATGTTTGTGTATTGTGATGAAGACATGAATATTTTATTTTTTACTGACACAACGGCTCCCACCCTATCTTAAGCAAAGTCAACGATGTGCTGTGTGCGTTTGTGGGCTGGTTATTTAGTAATGTTGACAGTCAGTCAGTTGTCAAAATCTTTTGAAAAGCTGGCCGGTATTGAGAATGCTTCTCAAGTTCTCCCGGTAAGTGACTCTGACATGAGCAGCATAGTGGAAAGGTGTGTGTGTGTGTGTGTATAAACTAATGTATATTGGCTTTTTTAAAAATGTGATGAGTCGTTCGACATGTCCCACCCCCATTTCCTGTTTCCGTATAAATACGTCGAACAGTGCTCACTAGGGCACTTCAGTGCAACTTTAAATGACTCAATTCAATTAGTTCCACTTCTTAAAGGGGTAATAACATGCCTTTTTTATTTTAATGTTCCTTAAGGTTCGCTTATAGTATAAGTGTTTTGCACAGAAAACAGTCATGCATTTGTAAAACATTATCATTTTCCACCCTCATTCTGAAAATCTGTCAGAAACGCTGTTTTTGTGCTGCTTCTCCTTTAAGACTTGACTATAAACGGCCACTGTTATGATTGGCTCTCTGGTTTTGACTGACCTGCTCTCTCCTTGCCATCTAACTGCTCAATGCCACAGGGCGGCCTACGAAAGTGATAAGGTAAATTAGCCATTGATGTCTGGTTGTGGAGGTTGCAAATATCAGATGCAAATGCACAAATCACAGTGTGACACCACAATGTGGAGGAAGTAGATAACGAGTCATTTTTGCAGCTTGATTTCAACAAATGCTCTTTTTGCAGTGAGGAGGAAGTTTTGAGTTCTGAAACTTACAGTATGTTTTTATAGTACAATAACCACTGTCAATGTCAAAAGATCAAGAAAATATTATTCCTGGTGTAAAGTCCACTTTAAGGAGCATCATTGATAGTCATAGCCAAAAAAAAAAAAAAAATAAAGAAAAGTATTTGTCTTTTTTTTCCCAGTAAAAATATTTTACAAATTTTCAGACACATTACATGACTGTGGCAACTTTATTGCTAAATTATTGTTTAGTGGTGCATCTATGACAATTTTGGCTCACATGTCATTTGCATCACAAGTGCAGCGCTGTAACAGTTGAGCTACTCCAGAATTTGATCGTGTTTGAACAATCTTTTAAATGTAGATGGTAATATAATGCAAATGTTAAAATGTCTCACGTAGCAAGTAAAGCTATGGTAAAAGTGTTTAGATGTAATAAGATAGTATTGTGTGAGAAACAGGGTGAAAAGTGTTTATGAACTGATAATCTGCTATTTTACTTAATAGTAACTAGTGTAGCACCTTACTTCACCAGGAAACTTCCGCAAAACACACATCAAAGCACGTAAAATTTTTCAAAAATGCAGGCATAGTAAAGTGATTCAATTAGACCAGTTTGAAACATTTCCTTGAGAACCAAAATTGTGAAAAAAATTTTTTTTTAAAGAATATATTTTGAATTGAGTTTATCTTTATTCATCCAAAGGCAAATTAAATTTTTCTTGTTTTAAGCATAAATCTAACAACATTTACTGAGGTTTATAAATGTATCTGTTGCAGATATTTTGTTCTGGAAAATAGGACAAAATAATGATTAAGAAATGTTGTGCTTGGTCGTGCAAAAATTGCTGACACATTAATAGGGCATTTTGGGATGTTGCCGGGCCATTGCTTTGTGGTTGCTAAGGTGTTCTGATTGATTGCTAGGCGGACATTTATTGGCCAAAGTCAAAAGTGCCCTCCCACCAAGTCGATTTTTTTATCTGGTCCCTAGATGTGGCTTGGGTCTCTCCATCAGTGTAAGTCATGGGATTATTATTATTTTTTTTACCATTTTATCATCCGCTAAGCATCGTAAGTGAGATTGCTTTGAAAAGTGACAGCACATCAAGCCGCTCAACTTGAGGCATCATTCATATATAACTCAAACGGGATGAGTTATATGTCCAAGTTTAATACGTAGGTACGGTGGCCCAGTAGTGCACAACACAACAAAATTCAAAAAGCAAACATAAGTTCACAACACAACGGAAACAAGCCACAACACAACGAAATAGCCACAACACAACGGAAATGATCCCGACCACTAGGGGGCAGCATCGGCACTAAATGACTAAATTTTGACTGTCTGATCAGCCTCACGTTCTGTTCCTGTCAATCATACACAAGGTGTCAACCAATTATACGGCATGAGGGAGGGGCTGAGCCATCACACACACACACACACACACACACACACACACACACACAGCGTCAAACTCGGAGGAGAGGAGAGGAAAAACACATGTGAAAACAAAGCAAAAGCAGGAAAATGAGTCGGAAGCACAGCAGCATTTGAACCACTTTAATGATGTGGACAATGTTAAAGCACAGTGCAGAATTTGCCAAAAAAAATATCGCATAAAGCCGGTTCTACGCACAACCTACACCGGCATATGCGAACTGTGCACCCAACTGTGAAGCTAGCGGAGCTTCGAGAAACAGCTTTTTCTTTAATATGGGTTCTATTATGTTCAGATTGTATTTGTTTTGAATGTTGTTTCTATACATTAAAAAGTTCTAATGCAAATGCTTAATAGTATTATTTTTTCATAACAAATCAATGCATTTTTAAAGAAATTGTGAGACATTGCGAGTATGAGTTCATATAATAATTGAATTAGAATTGTTTTCACACCTATCACAGAGAAAACATTTTTTTTTTAAAGAGCCGTTTGTGAGCCAAAAGAGCCGGCTCTTTTCAGTGAGCTGAGTCAAACGAGCCGACTCACGAAAAAGAGCCGGATTGCCCATCACTAATCCAGACCGCCAGCGATAACGCATGGGAGATTGAGAGCAATTTACCGTTTCCGGAGACCACCTGTCCCCCTAGTGGTCGGGAGCATTTCCGTTGTGTTGTGGCTATTCCGTTGTGTTGTGGCTTGTTTCCGTTGTGTTGCGGCTTTTTTGCGTTGTGTTGTGAACTTATGTTTGCTTTTTGAATTTCGTTGTGTTGTGCACTACTGGGCCACCGTACGTAGGGGTTTAAGGATTTTGAAAACCCCTAACCATAAACAATGTCCATTGCAATATCAAAGTCATGGGTTCAATTCCCAGGGAACATTGCTTTGGAAAAAAAAGCATCTGTCAAGTTAATTACTGTAAAATGTCATTTAAAAATTATGAAAATTCTAATTAACAATGAGTTTAAAAATATAATATAGGTGTTGATGAATGCCTGTTTTTAACTTTCACTGTTTTCCAAAGCCTTGTTTGGACAAATTTGGAATAACATACACCGTAGAAAAACTAAGCATGTTGCAAAATTGCATCCTGCAAAATAAAGTCTTATATTCTCATGCATTCATTTTTGTTTATGTGAATTCTCCATTGAGTGAGAATTCTAATGACTCTAGAAGTAGCATGATGGACATGAATGTACAAATGTCTATGTCTTCAACAATAATTATCGTTTAAGCTACACCACTAGAACTGTGGTATTTTCAAACTCAAAATGTGGCCTGTCTTGTCATTGCAGAAAAAACAAACAAATTTTAGATTGGACTGGAGAGCAGGCGGAAGGTATAAAAGATGCAGTGAAGAGCTTGTGTAGAATTGTCAGATTGTCAGGCGTTGGGGCGAATGAGAGAAGCTCCGCTTGGCTGTCTCTGTTGTTTTCACTAATGCAGCTTCACCCTGACAGCGGCAGGAACATTCCCCGGCTCGCAGCCAACCCGAAGCGCAGGTAGCACAGAGCAAAACATCAATTTTTTATTGGGTTTTCCCTGTGAGCCATAAATACAGTCTTTAAAAACATACTCCTACCAACGTTGCCTTTGGGGAATCTTGCATTCTGTGAGTGGCTTGGGCAAACAGAATAAAAGTTGAATGCATATTTATTTCCCTTTTTTTTTTTTTTTTTTGGATTGACAGGATTTCTGAGGGTAGATAAAAGCACGATAAAAGTCAAGAGGCACAAAGTCCGGTCTCAAAGCAATTTTCTGTCACCGTATATGCACACAGAAGCACTTACACAGTCTAGCATTCAAATGCGACATGTCTCATATTTAAAACATAGGTTTAAGTTGTCACCAGCTGTTTTTCTGGGACCTGTACACTAAGACACACTTATGGTGAATGTTAGAGCTCAAGTGTGCTGTCGCAAGCTCACAGCTCTTGAACAACCACCCCTGGGAGGCTCCTGTAGTGTGATACATTGCTGCTTTCCAACAGCTGTCATTGAGATCCTGTTTTAAGTAAAGCTTTGGCTCTGTTAGAATGACCCCGATAAGAGATGGCTATCTTGCAGCTCTCTGTGAATGATGAATCCTACACACAAACACACACATAAACAGTTGTGTGTGGCGGACTTCCTCTCTGGAATAGTTTTATTTTATTTTTTTTGTCAAATGTAAATATATGTTCCAATAGAGCTGATCCAGTTGTAGTCCAAAAACCCAGAAGAGAATTCGTCATGGGTTCCACAGGATTTTCCTGTGGGTTTTTATAATAGGTTTTTTCAACTTGTCAGTAAAATAAGGTCTGTGGTATACATTACATGATACGTGGATGTTTTATTCTACAACATAAATTACACACATTTACACTCAAATGTGAATTTTGAAGCTGTATTGAATTGCATACTTTTTTAAAGTTCATCCTAAAATAAAAACTTTCTCACCTTTTACTCACCATCATGCCGTCCCAGATGTGTATGACTTTCTTTCTTCTGCTGAACACAAACAAGGATTTAAAAACATTATATACACTACCGGTTAAAAGTTTGAATCACTTACTCATTCTTAATATATATATATATATATATATATATATATTTTATTATTTTATTCACATTTTAGAATAATAGTCAAGTCATCAAAACTATGGAATAAGTTAAATAATAATAATAATAATAATAATAATAATAATAAATTAATGGAACTATGGGAATTATGTTCTGACTAAACAATATTGGCTGCTATTCTTTATTATTTGGTCCAAGTCATCAATTTCAAAAACTTTGTTTTTTAAATTAAAATTTACTTTTATAATGAAATAAATTAATATGGTGGCAATTCTGGGGGGAATGGCCTTAACCCTCACCCTCCGATCCATCAGGTCCCAGACGTGAGATCCGGGCTCTTCGCTGGCCATGGGAGAACACTGACATTCCTGTCTTGCAGGAAATCACGCACAGAACGAGCAGTATGGCTGGTGGCATTGTCATTCTGTAGGATCATATCAGGATGAGCCTGCGGGAGAAGTACCACATGAGAGAGGAGGACGTCTTCCCTATAACGCACAGCATTAAGACTGCCTGCAATGACAACCAGCTCAGTCAGATGATGCTGTGACACACCGCCCCAGACCATGACGGACCCTCCACCTCCAAATTGATACCGCTCCAGAGTACAGGCCTCGGTGTAACGCTCATTCCTTCGACAACAAACGTGAGTCCGACCATCACCCCTGGTGAGACAAAACCACGACTCGTCAGCGAAGAGCACTTTTTGCTAGTCCTGTCTGGTCCAGCGAAGGTGGGTTTGTGCCCACAGGCGACATTGTTGCCCGTGAAGTCTGGTAAGGACCTGCTTTACAACAGGCCTACAAGCCCTCAAGTCCAGCCTCTCTCAGCCTATTGCGGACAATCTGAGCACTGATGGAGGGATTGTGCATTCCTGGTGTAACTTGGGCAGTTGTTGTTGCCATCCTGTACCTGTCCCGCAGGTGTGATATTCAGATGTACCGATCCTGTGCAGGTGGTGTCACACGTGGTCTGCCACTGTGAGAATGATCAGCTGTCCTTCCTGTGTCCTTTTAGCGCTGACTTAGGCGTCTAACATTGCGGACATTTAAATATATTGCCCTGGCCACATCTGTAGTCCTCATGCCTCCATGCAGCATGCCTAAGACACGTTCACGCAGATGAGCAGGGACCCTGGGCATCTTTTGTTTGCCAACTGTCTATAAGCTGTTAGTGACTTAACGACCGTTCCACAGGTGCATGTTCATTAATTGTTTATGGTTCATTGAACAATAATGGAAAACATTTGGAAAGTTATTTGGATTTTTACAAAATTATCTTTAAAATACAGTCTCCTGAAAAGGGACGTTTCTTTTTTTGCTGAGTTTATATATACAACATTAAAACCACCTGCCTAATATTGTGTAGGTCCCCCTTGTACCACCAAAACAGCGCCAACCGCATCTCATATTAGCATTCTGAGATTATATTCTTCTCACTACAATTGTACAGAGCGGTTATCTGAGTTACCATAGACTTTGTCAGTTCGAACCATCTGGCACCAACAATCTTGCGACGGTCCAAATCAATGAGATAAAATGTTTTCCCCATTCTGTTGATGTGAACATTAACTGAAGCTCCTGACCCGTAACTGCATGATTTTCTGCACCACACTGCTGCCACACGATTGGCTGATTAGATAATTACATAGATGATTAATGCTGCCAGACAGGGTTGTTTGATTATTTCTGTAACCGTTGATCTCCTGGGATTTTCAAAAACAACAGTCTCTAAAATTTACTTGAATTTACGAATGGTGCAAAAAACGATAAAACATCTAGCGAGGTTCAGTTCTGTGGACGGAAATACCTTGTTGATGAGAGAGTTCAACAGAGAATGGCCAGACTGGTTCAAACTGACAAAGTCTATGGTAACTCAGATAACCGTTCTGTACAATTGTGGTGAGAAGAATAGCAAGTCAGAATACTATTCTGAATGTGAAAGTAAAGATTGATATCAAAAATCTTTGGTGGTGGATGATGATGACTAATGAGTCTAAAAGAATGTAAGAACGGACATTGAGAAACAGCAAAGGTCTTTAAGATTACTTGCAGGTGTGTTTGATAAGGGTTGGAACTAAACTCTGCAGGACAGTGACCCTAAAAGGAGTGGTGGTGGCGTAGTGGCTAAAGCACAGGGCTGTTAATCAGAAGGTCTCTGGTTCGAACCCCACAGCCACCACCATTGTGTCCTTGAGCAAGACACTTAACTCCAGGTTGCTCCAGGGGGATTGTCCCTGTAATAATTGCACTGTAAGTCGCTTTGGATAAAAGCGTCTGCCAAATGCATAAATGTAAATGTAAAAGACCAGAGCTGTATAGCCATAGGGATTCGGCTTTCAAAAAAGGTTAGAAAGCAACCCTTGCTTTAGAGGAATGAGCTACTGCCACTCTTGCATCCTCTGAGAAAATGGCTCCTAACACACACCATCAGATTCAGCACTATCCCGCTGTACACACGTGCACTTAACTTCCTGCACACATGGTCTTCAAAACAATCCAAGTGCACATAACACAAAGCCCAAACCACACACATCAAAACCCCCATCAAATATTGTATATCCCAGCCTAGCATAAAACAGATTATCTCCCTGGTGGCTATGCTAGAGCTTTAGAGAACTATTTAACAATCTCCCTCTCTCTCTCCTTCCAATCTATGGGTTATCCAAATTGTTCCGCTAACTCATTTAACTTTAAACCTGCAAAGATTTCAGATTTATAATAGTGTTTAAGACACTCTTGGTTTTATAATGTGCCTGTGTTCGAGACACTCTTCTCTTTTATTTCTGCTCTGGGCTTGTGCTCCCTTTTTCTGGAAAGTTCTTTCATTCATATTGGGTTGTGCACCACAAATGTGAGTGATAGCATTGCTGTGTTCTTGGTAGTTACAGACCAAAGCATGGAGAGATCAGTGACTAAATAGCCTGAGCAGGTTGCTGGTCTTAGCTGGTATCCCAGCCTGGTCAGCCTGTTTGCTGGTTTTAGAGGAGATTTGGACACTTGTCAGCTGTTCAGCCTAATCTAAATCTAAAACCAGTCTGGGTTTCTGGTCTTAGCTGGTATCTCTGCCTGGTCGGTTTGCTGATTTTAGAGGGGATTTGGACACTTGTCAGCTGTTCAGCCTAATCTAAATCTAAAACTAGTCTGGTTTGCTGGTCTTAGCTGGTCTCCTAGCTTGGTCAGGTCACCTTTGGCTGGTTTGCTGGACTTTGCTGGTCAGGTCTTATTTGGCTGGTTTGCTGGTCTATGCTGTTCTCCTAGCCTGGTCAGATTAACTTTGGCTGGTTTGCTGGTCTTGGCATGTCTCCTAAACTATTCAGGTAAACTTTTTCTGGTAGCTGGTCTGCTAGCCTGGTCAATTCAACCTATGTCTGGTATTCTGGTTGTAGCTGGTCTTCTAGCTTGGTCAGGTAACCTTATGCTGGTCTAAGATGGTCTCCTTGCCTGGTCAGCCAAGTTGCCTCTCCTAAATTATTCAGGTAAACTTTTGCTGGTCTTAGCTGGTATGCTAGCCTGGTCAGGCAACCTTTGGCTGGTGTTCTGGTCTTAGCTGGACTCCTAGCCTGGTCAGGTCACTGTTGAATGGTTTCCTGGTCTGAGCTGGTATGCTAGCCTGGTCAGGTAACCTTTGGCTGGTTTTCTGGTCTGAGCTGGTCTCCTAGCCTGGTCAGGTCACTGTTGGCTGGTTTCCTGGTCTTAGCTGGTCTCCTAGCCTGATCAAGTAACCGTTTGATAGTTTCCTGGTTTCCTGGTCTTAGCTGGTCTCCAAGCCTGGTCAGGTAACCTTTGGCTAGTTTTCTGGTCTTAGCTGTTTCCTAGCCTGGTCAGGTAAACTTTGGCTGGTTTGCTGGTCTTCTAGCCAGGTCAGGTAACCTTTGGCTGGTTTGCCAGTCTTAACTGCTCTCCTAGCCTTTTCAGATCCCCTTTGGCTAGTTTGCTAGACTCCTAGCCTGGTCAGGTCACCTTTGGCTAGTTTGCTAGTCTTAGTTGGTTCCCCAGTCTGGTCAACCTGGTTTGTTTCTGGTTTTAGAGGGGTTTTTGGGCACTTGCTAGCTGTTCAGTGTTTCCCTGTTGAAAAAACAAAACAAAAACATCTTACACCATTGTGGTTTGCTGGTTTTATTTTGTCTCCCAGCCCAGTCAGCCCAGCCTGTTTGCTGGTTTTAAAAGGGTTTTGGCTAAGGATTTGCCTAACCAGCTGATACCAGAAATCCATCTTAGGTTGGTTAACACTTTTTTTCCTTCTTTCTGCAGCCTAAACTGGTATGCCAGTCTCTGTTTGATGGTTTTAGAGGGGATTTTGACATTTGTCAGCTGCCCAAGCTGGGAGACAATCTAGACCAGGTGAATACCACATTGACCTGGCTGCAAGTGCAGATTAGACCAGCTAAAACCAGATTAGGCCAGTTTAAACTATTTTACTTTTCCCAGCAATAGCATGCCATTTGATACAACGAAATTAAGTTTTCTTTTTCTTTTCACATATTCAAAGCTTTACACTCTTTAAAAACTGCATAAGTGCATAAGTTATAGAAAAATGAAAGTGGAGTCTGCAGACAAAGTGGATGATCAAATCTCACTATTAACATCCTCTGACAGGGCGAATACCAGCACACAAAATTAATAGTCTGGGGTTGCCAAGCAACGTGCAGATTCTGACGATAACCACGTACTGTAACATAAAGAGAGAACCTGGTCTGATCACATGACTCTGACTGAGCACTAACACATGAATTACTGTGATTGACTACTAAATTATGTCGACATTAGCTATTTGATGGATTCTGGGATTTTAACCAGTCGTACTCGTCTGTTTACAGCAAGGTTTTGCTCAGTAGATACCGTACTGATTGGCCACTTAAAGCAGTTGGAAATTACAGGTCGAGCAGAAACCACACAGGGACACTGTGTGGGAGAATTTAATTCATGCTCTGTTAGGTCACTTGTCAGAGCTCTTTTGAATGTGCAACTGAGCTAATCTCATTTTTGGCCACTTTTATGGATGTGAGAGATAGGATAGGAAATGATTGGGAGAACATAAGAGAAATGGGATCATTGCTATTTGTATTCAAGTTTCCCACCCACAGCTCCATGTGACAAGAGCAGAGGTGGATAGTAACACACTACATTTACTCTACGTTACATTTACTTGAGTAATTTTTTAGATTTCTTTTATTTTATGTTTATGTTTTATGGTGGGTACTTTTCACTCTTAAGTAAATTTCTGATGATAAAAATGTACTTTTACTTTGTTACAATGGGTTGTGTTCTTGTCATTACATTACTGGTTTTAATTTGTGTTAATAAATGTTATCATCAGAAATTTATTGAGTGTTAATAAATGCATAATTTATTGAGATTTTTGAATGGGACTCTTACGACAGCAGAACTTCACAGCTGCATGCTGTCACTCGAGTTGCGTTCAACACTACAGTAGCAAGCGTGCAAAATGAACATTTCTTCACTCCACACATGCCTTCATTTAACACCAAGACAAGGATATATTTCAAGATTAAAACTGCAGCTCCAACTTAAGAAAGCACAGTGAGGTATATTTTAGAGCTTGTGACAATGTGGGCATGTCTGTGTCATGGTGATACTCATTCATTTTCAGTGTGAATCTGTAAATGTGGGCTCTTATGACCTCAGTCTCTAAGTTTACATTTTTATATCAGCGCTGCAACATATCAGTGCCTACTGTATACATCCTTGTAAACATATGCGTTAAGTGCAAATTTGTTGTGCTAGAAGAACTGAAATGGATTTGAACACGGGCCACCAGCACAACATATTTGGCCACATGCACTACCTGTGCTTCTCTGTTGAATTCACTCTACTTTCCTATATTTAAGCTTAATATATTATATTTAATATATTACACTCACACTTTTAGTTCCTTTTAAGCTTTAAAGAGAGTCTCTTTAAACTGCCATTGCATTGAAAATACAGACCATTTGTATTTCTGTGTTCAACATTAAAATAAATTAATGTAGTTTTAGAATGACACGGGGGTGCATACATTAACAGAATTAAAATTTTTGGGTTAATTTAAGGGATACTTTAAAATACACAATTTTCATTCTTTTTAGCTCACTTCAAGTGATCAATCCAGTCTTAGAAACAAATCAACCTTTTGATCATTGGATGACTTCCAAAATTCTGTGCAAAACCTAGAGAAAAGAAAAGACAAAAACACAGAGAGAGCTATGGAGGAAAAGAGTAAGTTAATAAAACACATTGTTTTTTTTCTTCCCTGTGACTATTTATGAATGCATCTAATGCTCTAGGTGACAGTTTTTGTTTAAAATTTAAATAATTTTCCCATCAGGATTCCATTTCAGATATTTGTGACAGTGAAGGATGAAATGTAAATGTGCAATGAAATTTCACCATAGAAAACGTCCCACCATCCTCCCTGATGCACATGGGCGCTATACATCAAGCCTAGCTGCCCGACCCCAGCACGCATCACTGTTTTCCACGCCATAATGGAACCTTTGCTATCTTTTCATTTACATTTGTTTGAACAGGGCACCTGGCAAGAAGCAGAAATCATTGCACAGTGGGAGAACTATTTGAATAGTAGCTCCATTTGCTCCGATAAATTTTTCAGAAAGATGTGACAACCTCATGCATACTGATATGATGCCTCTGTTTTGCATATGGGCTCCATGAACCAAGACTTAAGGGGCAAATTCACTAAACACATGCACCAGTTTAGCACATATTTCAGTGCAAAAATCTTATTCACTAACCACCTGTTGTCTAGTTTAACCAGGCATTATCAGTGTATGGCACAATGCTTAGTTAAATTAAGCAATTGTCATTATTCAGCACACACATGCCACCTTAATATGTAAAGTAGGCTAATTGAAGATTGCACATTATTTACAAAAGTATCATGTCTCATTTAACGTTGCAGAAAGGGAATTGTGTTTAAACGAGTTGTTTGTGCACACATAGCGATAATGTCTTCAGCAATTCATCATATGTTAAGACACAATGTGTGGACAGGCTCACTTTTGGCATTTTAAAAAGCCAATTCAAGTTCCTGGAAAATAACTTTGTGTAAATTGTGATGAGACTTTCCAGTGTTATGGAGGTCGCTATATTTACTGTAGGCACTGTTACTGTGGTTATCTGTGCTTTTAATGACAATTGTGGGAATAGAAAGTGGCTTGACAGGTGGCGTAGTGGGCTAAAACACGGAACTGGTACAGAACGTTTCCGGTTCGATCTCCACAGCCTCCACTCCACCATTGTGTGCTTGAGCAAGGCACTTAACTCCAGGTTACTCCAGCTGCTTACAGGGACTGTCCCTGTAATAAATGCACTGTAAGTCGCTTTGGATAAAACATCTGCCAAATGCATAAATGTAATTTTAAATTTGTGCTACTTCTGTTGAATGAATTAGACAGTTACACCTGCCGGTAAATGATGTGATGCTCATGTTTCTGTCCTAATCTATCAAGTTATTCAAAAATACATAAAACAAAATGCAATTCACACATAAAAATACCCTGAATACACCTCTTCTATAATGAACATGTTGTCAATAACTGAGTTCAAAGTCATATATATATATATATATCCCCTGGGGTTTAAAGCAATAATAATAATAAGTCTCATTAAAAGCTGAAATTCTTGAAAAAAATTGTTTTTTGGCATTTGTACGTCAGAATAATGGCTTTTATTATTATAAAAAAATTGTTTTTACTTTAAACCTCAGGAAAAAAAAAAATAATATATGTATATATATATATATATATATCAAGATTACAGCACAAGCTCCTCAGCTCAGACACTCACTAAATAATGAGACAAGACAAGAACAGTAGAACGAATCTAACAGCTTTAAACAGTGCAGAGGAACTAGATAAGTGAGAGGAAAGGACGAGTTTAGATGAGGCGGGGAGAAAGAGAACGAGCAGATAAGACATAATCAGCTGTGAATACAATCTACGAAACGTACAGATATAATATGGTATTCCAGCTAGGCTTCTGCCTCAGTAGTAAGGTGAAGCAATCATCATTTTCAGGAGAATGTGCAAAAAGTTCTGCGAGATCAATGCTGTGAATGTGGACTCGAATCCATCAATCAAGATCTCAGACAAACCCCAGATCGTTGGGCTGGTACTGAACTCAAGGTATTGAGAAATTTAGGCAGCGTACCGCCTGACCTAGCACAAGTCTTGTGGGCCACCAACCCAGCAATTAGTGGCCGACCCGCTCTACCAATCGAGCCACAGCCACCCAGAAGTGCCTAGAGGCCCTAAAACAACAATAAGCATTTTACTTGCACGTTCTTACACCGATTATGCTTAATAAGAAAACAACATGTGTGGTCATGTAAACTCATGAAACGGCTCTACTTTATTGGTGTAAGGTCAGAAAATTTCAAACTCGATAAAGCATTAATCTTCTCAAGTAAATTTACATAGTTTAAAGGATATTTGTACTGGGAAACAAGACAAAAAATACTGACCATTTTGACCATTTACAGCAGTTCTAAACAAAAGAAGCTATTTTTGAGAAATGTAGCTGAAACTTACAAACTAGCAATGCTATTATGTCAGTAGAACAATGCAATTATTATTGTTTAACAGGTTCATTTGTTCAATATAATTGACATGGCTGCATACAAACAACAGGTGCCATGAATCAGCCAAGCATTTCGTTATCCAATTGTCTTTATAGAGCTCACTGTCTCATGGACTCAGACAAACACCCTGTCTCGACACCACCGTTGAACCGAGCTGGAGAATAATGACTGAGCGCAAATGGACCGAGTTCCATTCGCAACCTGAATTACAACATACCGGTAAATAGAGTGACTTGTCCTAATTAGAGGACAGAATAACAGGATTGTTACAGTAATCTCGGCCTGTTGCTCTGCGGTGCTGTTGTCATTGACTGAGAGCAAAAACAGGAGGGGGAACTAGAGCAAAAACTATTCATTAGCCATAGTCTCCAATGCAATCAATAACACGCCTTTCCAATTACACCACTCAAGATCCGCAGGAAATTCACGCTGTATTTAAATCAGTAAGCACTGAATGCTTGGAGAATTTTCGACTAGACTCCACTTAAGCCAAACCAACTAGAGACATGGAAACAGCTCTAAGCCCCTCTCATTCCTCTTAAAATAATAAAAACAAAAACGCTTGGAAAATGTGTTTTCATCTTCTTAATTGATCTTACATTCAGTACTGGATTTGATTCTGCTGTGATTTAAACACCACTCTTTCCTCCCCGGAAATATAAAATTACATTTAATTTGCATTTTAATCAATTTTTTAACAGATACATCTGTGGGAAATGATTAGAATGATGGAAAATGAAGCAGTCTGTTTACATCCACTTTAACATGATAATCTCGCCACGGATATTGGCACATTCATCTTAAAGGGCAACAGAGGCAAATGTTGCATACAGTTTACAAATCCCCTTAAATACGATTGGTTCTGAATGTGACTATTCGAAATTCAGCTAGCATATAAGGGCAAGTGAACAATTTATGGTAAATTTGCATCGGCATGTCATGTTGGCAAGAATACAGTAATACACATAACCAAGATTGAAATGTAGGCACATAAACATTTATTTTTAAATAGAATCCTACCTAATAAAAAATAATCTTAAACAAGCCTAAACTGTTTTTTCCTGGTCTTTCCTGGTTTAAGCAAGTCTTTTAGCCTGACCAAGTTGTTGCTTGGCTGGTTTAGCTGATCGACAAGCTGGTCTACCAAACTGACCTGCTGAAAAGTTCCCAAACCCCATCTCAAACCAAAAAATGTGCTTGACCAGGATGTGAGACCAGCAAAGACCAGAAAAACAGATTAGGTTGGTTCAAGATGTTTTTGTTTTTTCAGTGGAGTAATCAGACTACGAACAAAACCCACTAAAACCAACAAAAAGGCAAGCCTGACCAAGCCTGATGACCAGCTAAGACAAGTTTAGGCTGGTTTAAACCGTTTTTTTTTAAGTGACATGATCAAACTATGAACAAAACCAGTCTAAAACCAACAAAAAGACCAGCTCAGACCAGTTTAGGCTGGTTCAAATATTTTTTTTAAGTGGAGTAATCAGACAATGAACAAAACCCAACCTAAACCAACAAAAATTCCAGCCTGGCCAGGCTTGAAGACCAGCTAAGACCAGTTTGGGCTGGTTTAAGCTGTTTTTTTAGTGACATATTCAAACTAAGAACAAAAACCAACAAAAAGAAAAGCCTGGCCAGGCTGGGATACCAGCTCAGACCAGTTTAGGCTGGTTCAACATGTTTTTTATTTCAGTGCGTAATCAGACTATGAACAAAACCTCTCTAAAACCAACAAAAAGACCAGCCTGACCAAGCCTGATGACCAGTTAAGACCAGTTTAGGCTGGTTTGACATATATTTTTTGTAATTTTCAGTGGCGTAATCAGACAATGAAAAAAAAACCCATCTTAAACAAACAAAAAGACCAGTCTAGCCAGGCTTGGAGACCAGCTAAGACCAGTTTAGGTTGGTTCAAGATGTCTTCTTTTTCAGTAGCATAATTAGACTATGAACAAAACCCCTCCAAAGCCACTAAAAAGACCCGCCTGGCCAAGCTGGGAGACCAGCTAAGACCAGTTTAGGCTGGTTTAAGCAGTTTTCTTCAGTAATATATTCAAACTATGAACAAAACCCCACTAAAACTAACAAAAAGACAAGGCCGCGAGACCAGCTCAGACTAGTTTAGTCTGGTTTCATCAGTTTTTTCTGTTTCAGATGAGTCATCAGACAATAAACAGTCCTCTGAATATTATTTACAGTATGTCAGTGCAAACAGTGTGATGGCCGGCCACCAAGAAAACAGACAGCAATTCTCAGAGGACTAAAATGCAGGAAGTTTTGTTTTGCGTATACCACTTGTTCTCAACGTGATGAAGGCATGCAACGACAATGCCCTGTTTGTCTTACTGATATACACACACAAACGCACACATTCGCTTCCAAAACAGTGGCGATAATACTGTTTACATCATCTTTCACCGAATGCACAGAGACAATCACAATCATCATCTGGATTCATCTGATGCACTCCCGAGTGCGTGTAGTGACAGCCCTGGGTTGTGTGTTATAAATAGCCCTGTTGTAGCTGGGAGGCAGGGAGGGTATGAGACTGAATGCATGCCATAAGAATGCTATGATGTCTTCCTGCGCAGACCTGCACCTCTTGCCCCGCCTCCCACCTGCTTTAGCTGGGTAATAAAATATGTCTGCTTTGATGTATGGCTGCTTGAGAGACCCAAATCGAAAATTGAATCACACGAACTTAATTTGCGGTCGGGGCAATCAAATTACTTGTTTTGGCCAGAGTATTTCAACCCGTGCTGACGATGAATTCATCTTGGTGAAAGGCCTGTCAGAGAGAGGCATGTTAGGGGATACCACCTCCAGCGAGAGCTGTGTGATCCAGGGGGCAGAAAATATGCTGGCGGCCAGCGTACGAAGGTTATTATCCCACAAACAGCAACAAGATGGTCTTTTTGTGGAGTAGTGGTGGCTTAGTGGGCTAAACACATAACCTTTTAATTAGAAGGTCGCTGGTTCGATCCCCATATCTACCACCATTGTGTCCTTGAGCAAGGCTCTTAACTCCAGGTTACTCCGGGGGGATTGTCCCTGTAATAAGTGCACTGTAAGTCGCTTTGGATAAAAGCGTCTGCCAAATGCATAAATGTAAATGTAAATGTAAAAGTGGGGAGCATGGTCCCTGGAATGATATGGACTAACAATGACAAAAGACAATTAATTGAAACAAAGCTGCAAAATCAGCTTGCTCTGCAATCAGATAAGACAGAATAAGACAGGTAATATTATTCTTAAACACCAGAAGGACTAAAGATAAAAGTCAAATGTGTGAAAGTTTGTAAATTTGTGCTGTTCCTCACTGTGTTTAGTAGGGATACTCTGCCACCATTGGTGTATGAATGTGTGTGTGTGAATGGGTGATTGGGAAACAGTGTAAAGCGCTTTGGTAACCTCTAAGGTTAAAAAAAGCGCTATATAAGTGCAGACCATTTACCATTTAGGGATGTTCAAAACTACAAATTTTCATAATCGACTAGTCGGTCAATTGTTTTAATGACTAATCGACTAGTGGGTGTTAAATATAATAATGTATAATTAGGTTCTGTTATGTTTGTGTGACCCTGATCAGATACCTTTTAGAGTGATATATGGACACCAAGTGCAGCACTTCAAAATGGTGACTAACAGACATTTAACAAATAAATAGGCTAAATAACATCTTATTGCACAAAACTATCAAACTAAGAAAATAACTAAGAAGGGCTCCAATACATAGCGGCTGCTTACGCACATTCTGCATGCAGAATGACACGCTTCAATATAACAGGAGTGCTTCAGGGTGATCCTCAAGCAATTTAAACACTTTTTTTTGAATGCAAGAGAAATGGACAGGAGTAAAGACATAAGCAGCTTTGACAAGGGCTAAATTGTCATGGCCATGGGTCAGAGCATCTCTGAAATGGCATGGCTTGTGTGGTGCTCCCAGTCATCAGTGGTGAGTACCTACCAACTGTAGTCTGAGGAGGGACAAACCACAAACCGGCAACAGTGTGTTGGGCACCCAAGGCTGAGCGATGCTATCCCGTCTAATCCGAACCAACAGAAGGTCTACTTTGGCACAAGTCACAGTAGGTTAATGATTGTTACGAGAGGAATGTCACAACACAATGCATTATACCCTGCTACGTATGGGGCTGTGTAGCAGACCATTTAGAGTGCCCACAATGACATCTGTCCACCATCACAAGCACCTTCAATGGGCATGTGATCGTTGAATTTTTAGTGGAAGGAGGATGCCTGGTCCGATAAGTCCCAATTTCCTTTAAATCACGTGGACAGCAGTGTAGGTGTGTGCCGTTTACTTGGGGAAGTAATGGCAACAGAATGCACTGTGGGAAGACGACAAGCCGGTGGAGTGAGTATGATGCTCTGGGCAATGTTCTGTTGGGAAATCGTGGGTTCGGCCATTCATATGGACGTCAATTTGGCATGTCTCACCAACCTAAACATCGTTGCAGTCTAGGTACACCTCTTCGTGGCAATGGTACTCCCTGATGGCAGTGGCTCTTTCAGCAGGATAATTGCAACACATGGTTTGAGGAACATGATAAACACTTCAATGTTTTGCAATGGTCTCCAACTTCCCCAGATCTCAATCCGATTGTGCATCTGTGGGATGTGCTGGACAAACAAGTCCAATCAACGGCAGCTCCACCTCGCTGCTTACAGGACTTTAAGTATTTGTCTCTAATGTCTTGGTGCCAGATACCACAGGACACCTTCTGGGGTCTTGTAGAGTCCATGCCTCTGCGGGTTGGATCAAAATCAAAAGGAACAGTTAGTATCTGGTGTGGCCACCAGCTGCATTAAGTACTGCAGTGCATCTCCTCCTCATGGACTGCGCCAGATTTGCCATTTCTTGCTGTGAGATGTTACCCCACTCTTCCACCAAGGCACTTGCAAGTTCCCGGACATTTCTGGGGGGAATCGCCCTAACCCTCACCCTCTGATCCAACATGTCTCAGCTGTGATCAATGAGATTGAGATCCGGGCTCTTCGCTGGCCATGGCAGAACACCTGCATTCCTGTCTTGCATGGTGGCATTGTCATCCTGGAAGGTCATGTCAGGATGAGCCTACAGGAAAAATAAAAATAAATGAAGACTTTTTGTGACCAAAAAAATAAAGTGGACTCCCTTTTCCTGCTTGACTTACAAAAATGCTGAAGCCCTACATATGTGGTCAACAGGTGGCAAGAGTGCAATTAGGAAAATTACTTCTATACTAAAGATATGTGCTTCCTGTAATGGTCTTCAAAGCCAAAATGTTCACCATGAAAATAGCAATGGAAGCTGGTATGGTGTTAAATTCCTAACAAACAAACAAACAAAGCCAAAAGTAAGTAATTACAGCAAAAACTGAAAATAATTAATTGAACGTATTATTGTTGATCATGTCTCCACATGATAGATCATAGTTCATGGTTTTAGTCATAACTCATTTTTGTCATTTTTCAAAGTATTGACAAAATTTCAATGTTTCTGAATTTTGCAATTACATGGCAGTGTCCATCAAGTATTAAAAATTACAAATAAACCTAGCATTTTTATTACAAAGTATTTTATAAATGAGAGCACAATCCATAGTCCTCTGAAGTTAAATTCTAAAAGTATTTTAAAGTTCAAACTTCCGACTTACAAAGAGCTATCCCCTCCGGAAACTTTCAAAAGGGTCTCCAAAGAGAAGAAACTTGTGGCCGCAGAAACAACATCTTCAGAGCGCAGATGGCGAAGAGTGAGATGGCCACTTGTTTGCATTCCTTGCTTGAAGAAAGAAAATCAATCAGTGTGACAGACTCTTTCACCTCTCAAAGACTCCAGCTCACTCGAACTTGTCATGTAATTTCTCCAAACACAACCGGCAGTGCCGGCCACACACATTTACACACCTGATACCACACTTCCTCTGTTATACCTCATCTTTCGAGTTTCAGCCTTTTTCTACAAACCGTTTATCAGCACTTTAAGCATATATGAAGAAAAAGAATATTTGACTCACACTCTCTTTGAATATTAAGCAAGCCTTTATGGGCTTAAAAGAATGCAGAAATTATGGGAAGTGCCTTAAAAGTGAGATTCCAAAATGGACACACATTCACAAACATACAGTGAGGTCCATATAAATTGGGACATCGACACAATTCTAATCTTTTTGGCTCTATACACCACCACAATGGATTTGAAATTAAACGAACAAGATGTGCTTTAACTGCAGACTTTCAGCTTTAATTTGAGGGTATTTACATCCAAATCAGGTGAACGGTGTAGGAATTACAACAGTTTGTATATGTGCCTCCCACTTTTTAAGGGACCAAAAGTAATGGGACAGATTAACAATCATAAATCAAACTTTCACTTTTTAATACTTGGTTGCAAATCCTTTGCAGTCAATTACAGCCTGAAGTCTGGAACGCATAGACATCACCAGACGCTGGGTTTCATCCCTGGTGATGCTCTGCCAGGCCTCTACTGCAACTGTCTTCAGTTCCTGCATGTTCTTGGGGCATTTTCCCTTCAGTTTTGTCTTCAGCAATTGAAATGCATGCTCAATCGGATTCAGGTCAGGTGATTGCCTTGGCCATTGCATAACATTACACTTCTTTCCCTTAAAAAACTCTTTGGTTGCTTTCGCAGTATTCTTCGGGTCATTGTCCATCTGTACTGTGAAGCACCGTCCAATGAGTTCTGAAGCATTTGGCTGAATATGAGCAGATAATATTGCCCAAAACACTTCAGAATTCATCCTGCTGCTTTTGTCAGCAGTCACATCATCAATAAGAGAACCAGTTCCATTGTCAGCCATACATGCCCACGCCATGACACTACCACCACCATGCTTCACTGATGAGGTGGTATGCTTTGGATCATGAGACGTTCCTTTCCTTCTCCATACTCTTCTCTTCCCATCACTCTGGTACAAGTTGATCTTTGTCTCATCTGTCCATAGGATGTTGTTCCAGAACTGTGAAGGCTTTTTTAGATGTTGTTTGGCAAACTCTAATCTGGCCTTCCTGTTTTTGAGGCTTTCCAATGGTTTACATCTTGTGGTGAACCCTCTGTATTCACTCTGGTGAAGTCTTCTCTTGATTGTTGACTTTGACACACATACACCTACCTCTTGGAGAGTGTTCTTGATCTGGCCAACTGTTGTGAAGGGTGTTTTCTTCACCAGGGAAAGAATTCTTCGGTCATCCACCACAGTTGTTTTCCGTGGTCTTCCGGGTCTTTTGGTGTTGCTGAGCTCACCAGTGCGTTCTTTCTTTTTAAGAAAAGGTTGATTTTTCAGCCTAATGATGGCTTGCGTCACTGATAGTGACAGCTCTTTGGATCTCATATTAAGAGTTGACAGCAACAGATTCCAAATGCCAATAGCACACTTGAAATGAACTCTGGACCTTTTATCTGCTCCTTGTAAATGAGATAATGAGGGAATAACACACACCTGGCCATGGAACAGTTGAGCAGCCAATTGTCCCATTACTTTTGGTCCCTTAAAAAGTGGGAGGCACATATACAAACTGTTGTAATTCCTACACCGTTCACCTGATTTGGATGTAAATACCCCAAAATTAAAGCTGAAAGTCTGCAGTTAAAGCACATCTTGTTCGTTTCATTTAAAATCCATTGTGGTGGTGTATAGAGCCAAAAAGATTAGAATTGTGTCGTTGTCCCAATATTTATGGACCTGACTGTACATACATACATACAGTCAGTCTCTCTCTCTTACACTCACTCTCACTCACACGTTGGTGTGGCTATCCTTATGAGGACTCTCCATAGACATAATGACTTTCATACTGTACAAACTATAGATTCCATCCCCAAAATCTAACCCTCACAAAAAACTTTCTGCATTTTTACATTTTCATAAAAACTTTGTTAAGTATGTTTTTCAAGCGATTTGATTTATGTGGACACTAGAAATGTCCTCATAAACCACATTTATAGCATAATCCCCTAGTAATTACCAGTTTGTATCCTAAAAAAAATGTCCTGGTAAACCACTCAAGCCCGCCCATCAGCACGCGCACGCACACACAGATACATTATTTTTTTTATATACAACAGCCTGATTAAATATGCATTCAAGCTCCTCTGCTGCATCTATCATGTTTTATGGAGATATTTGGGCCATGTGGGGGTTTGGAAACTCTCAAATTTTGAATAGTTTAAAACAGCAAAAGCATCTTATTCGTGACTCAAAAACTGCTGCGTTATAACCTTACATCACATTAATAAAGCATGTATAACACCTGTCATAAACAATGTGATCAAAGAGATTGGAAAATAATATTCCCTACAAAAATATTCACTGAATACAGGGATGTGTTAAAAGTTAAGCAAGACAAGCAAACTTCTCATTTCCACACCATCTATGTCTGCTTAAAAGTTTGGCACCCATTGTAAAACTTTTGTTGTCACTTACAAGTTGTTGGACTATTATGTGCATCCTATCACCTCTCTGAAGGTGTGTACGACATATGCTGATTACAAAGTTTGAGATTTGTGTAGGAGTACATAAGTGTGAAATATCGCAACCCATATGTGAAAAAGAAAAAAAACAACTTGCAAAAACATATCAAAAAGCCAATATAATGCTTGCACAATAAAACTGGATCCATCGGAAACTGGTAGGAAGATTGTGGGCTTCTATATGCATTTGCATAACATGCATAAACACCCAACTAATATATCATGTTGCCTGACCTAACATTGAGCTCATGAATATGAGGTTGCGATCATGATATTTATTCAAGCTGAATGGATCTTTGATGTTTGTTGGTTGAGTTGTGTGCATTGTGTAACATCATCCAAATGGCACGGCCTCAGAGACTCTTCTGGAAATGAGATATGCAGAGTTAAAGGAAACAGGGGGAAACATCTCTTTTATTTTGATTCATAACACGTCTCATCAACTGTATGACTTGGAGTTTCAAAGGGGACTACTGCAGTTAGTTAAAAGGATAGTTCACCCAAAAATGAACATTTTGTCATCATTTACTCACCCTCTTGTTGTTCCAAACCTGCTGACTTTCCTTTCACCTGTGGAATACAAAAGCAGATGTTAGAAATAATGTCACAATACATATTTCATGCATGTATAAAATTTGCATAATGTGCACAATATTTAGTACATACTATACAGAATGAATAGACTTTTCCAAAGATAATCTGTTATAAGGACACACTCACATGGAACACAATGACTTTGACTTGAAGACCTTTTGTTCAGACTCAGTAAAGAACAGAGGACATTATTCTGTTAATAGCACTGTTTCTTAATGTTCCTTTTCCTTCGGACATGCTCAGTGACTACTCAAAGGCAACAATCAGACCATTATCCCTCCATCTGCAGATAAGAGACAAACAGAGCGAGAGACATGGCTAGAGAGAGAGCGAACACGTGGGCGGAACTGTCAGTCCCTGATTAGCTGCTGGATGGGAACATGGAGGAAATGAGGATAGAGAGAGTGAAGCGCAGAACCATCAATGACCTTTCAGTTTTAGCTTTTACTCGTTCTCAGAGAAAGAGAGCACACATTCTATCCATTATTGAATTTCTGAATCAGCTTCCCTGAATAATGGCACTCTGTGAAGGCACACAGTAGAGGATCTGAAAGTATGGATGGGTAATTCCTGTTATGAAGTACCTTTATAAAATTTACAGTACCAGCTCTATAACTTAAAAAAAAGCACTTTTATTGTAATTTAAGGACATATTTCTATGAAAGGGTATACTAGACTTCAAGAAATATGGTCTGGTCAAGCTGAGGCACTTAAACTTGATCAATTATAACTTGATTATTTGCACAAGGACATAAAAATGAACAGGATGTCTAACAGTACGATCCCTAACATAATGGAATCCTAACAGGACAGGAATAAAGAAATTAACATGATTGATCCCAAAAGGATTCAAATACAAAAATGAACAGGGCACCTAACAAGATGGAACCTAAAATAAAGAAATAACCAGGATAGGAATAAAGAAATTAACAGGATGGAACCTACCAGTATGCAAATAAAGAAAATAACAGAATTTTTAACAAGATAGGAATAAATACATTTACTGGATGTTTAATCGGATGGAACCCAAAAGGATGAAAATAAAGAAATTAACAGGGTGCCAAACAGGGTGGAACCTAACAAAATAGAAATAAATCAATTACCACAAAGAAATAAAAGTAAGTAACTGGATAGAACCTAACAGTATAGAAATTAAGAAATTAACAGGTTGTTTAACAGGATGGAACCCAACAGGATGAAAATAAATAAATTAACAGGATGTTTAACAGGATGGAACCTAACAGGATGAAAATAAAGAAATTAACAGGGTGCCAAACAGGATGGAACATAACAGCATGGAAATGAAGAAATTAACAGGATGGAACCTAGCAGGATGAGAATAAAGAATTTTAAAGGGTGCCTAACAGGATGGAAATAAATAAATAACAGAATGTTTAACAGATTAGAAATAAACAGGATGTTTAACAGGATGGAACCCAACAGGATGAGAATAAAGAAATGAACAGGAGGAACCCAAAAGGATGAAAATACAGAAATGAACAGGATGGAACCCAACAGGATGAAAATACAGAAATGAACAGGATGGAACCCAACAGGATGAGAATACAGAAATGAACAGGATGGAACCCAACAGGATGAGAATACAGAAATGAACAGGATGGAACCCAACAGGATGAGAATACAGAAATGAACAGGATGGAACCCAACAGGATGAGAATACAGAAATGAACAGGATGGAACCCAACAGGATGAGAATACAGAAATGAACAGGATGGAACCCAACAGGATGAGAATACAGAAATGAACAGGATGGAACCCAACAGGAAAAGAATACAGAAATTATCAGGATGGAACCCAACAGGATGAAAATAAAGAAATGAACAGGATGGAACCCAACAGGATGAAAATAAAGAAATGAACAGGATGGAACCCAACAGGATGAGAATACAGAAATGAACAGGATGGAACCCAACAGGATGAGAATACAGAAATGAACAGGATGGAACCCAACAGGATGAGAATACAGAAATGAACAGGATGGAACCCAACAGGATGATAATACAGAAATGAACAGGATGGAACCCAACAGGATGAGAATACAGAAATGAACAGGATGGAACCCAACAGGAAAAGAATACAGAAATTATCAGGATGGAACCCAACAGGATGAAAATAAAGAAATTATTAGGATGGAACCCAACAGGATGAAAATAAAGAAATGAACAGGATGGAACCCAACAGGATGAGAATACAGAAATGAACAGGATGGAACCCAACAGGATGAGAATACAGAAATGAACAGGATGGAACCCAACAGGATGAGAATACAGAAATGAACAGGATGGAACCCAACAGGATGAGAATACAGAAATGAACAGGATGGAACCCAACAGGATGAGAATACAGAAATGAACAGGATGGAACCCAACAGGATGAGAATACAGAAATGAACAGGATGGAACCCAACAGGATAAGAATACAGAAATGAACAGGATGGAACCCAACAGGATGAAAATAAAGAAATTATCAGGATGAAAATAAAGAAATGAACAGGATGGAACCCAACAGGATGAAAATAAAGAAATGAACAGGATGGAACCCAACAGGATGTAAATAAAGAAATGAACAGGATGGAACCCAACAGGATGAAAACAAAGAAATGAACAGGATGGAACCCAACAGGATGAGAATACAGAAATTAACAGGATGGAACCCAACAGGATGAGAATACAGAAATGAACAGGATGGAACCCAACAGGATGAAAACAAAGAAATTAACAGGATGGAACCCAACAGGATGAGAATACAGAAATTAACAGGATGGAACCCAACAGGATGAGAATACAGAAATGAACAGGATGGAACCCAACAGGATGAAAACAAAGAAATTAACAGGATGGAACCCAACAGGATGAGAATACAGAAATTAACAGGATGGAACCCAACAGGATGAGAATACAGAAATGAACAGGATGGAACCCAACAGGATGAGAATACAGAAATGAACAGGATGGAACCCAACAGGATGAGAATACAGAAATGAACAGGATGGAACCCAACAGGATGAAAACAAAGAAATGAACAGGATGGAACCCAACAGGATGAGAATACAGAAATGAACAGGATGGAACCCAACAGGATGAGAATACAGAAATGAACAGGATGGAACCCAACAGGATGAGAATACAGAAATGAACAGGATGGAACCCAACAGGATGAGAATACAGAAATTAACAGGATGGAACCCAACAGGATAAGAATACAGAAATTAACAGGATGAAAATAAAGAAATGAACAGGATGGAACCCAACAGGATGAAAATAAAGAAATGAACAGGATGGAACCCAACACGATGAAAACAAAGAAATGAACAGGATGGAACCCAACAGGATGAAAATAAAGAAATGAACAGGATGGAACCCAACAGGATGTAAATAAAGAAATGAACAGGATGGAACCCAACAGGATGAAAACAAAGAAATGAACAGGATGGAACCCAACAGGATGAGAATACAGAAATTAACAGGATGGAACCCAACAGGATGAGAATACAGAAATTAACAGGATGGAACCCAACAGGATGAGAATACAGAAATTAACAGGATGGAACCCAACAGGATGAAAACAAAGAAATTAACAGGATGGAACCCAACAGGATGAGAATACAGAAATTAACAGGATGGAACCCAACAGAATGAAAACAAAGAAATGAACAGGATGGAACCCAACAGGATGAAAACACAGAAATTAACAGGATGGAACCCAACAGGATGAGAATACAGAAATTAACAGGATGGAACCCAACAGGATGAGAATACAGAAATTAACAGGATGGAACCCAACAGGATGAAAACAAAGAAATTAACAGGATGGAACCCAACAGGATGAAATCACAGAAATTAACAGGATGGAACCCAATAGGATGAGAATACAGAAATTAACAGGATGGAACCCAACAGGATGTAAATAAAGAAATTAACAGGATGGAACCCAACAGGATGAAAATAAAGAAATGAACAGGATGGAACCCAACAGGATGTAAATAAAGAAATGAACAGGATGGAACCCAACATGATGAGAATACAGAAATTAACAGGTTGGAACCCAACAGGATGAGAATACAGAAATTAACAGGATGGAACCCAACAGGATGAAAACAAAGAAATTAACAGGATGGAACCCAACAGGATGAAACTTAAAATTATGGAAAAAAGAAATGATCAAGATGAATAAAAGAATTAAGAGTACGGAATCTAAAATAGTTTTAAATTCACCCCTATATTCAATGAAGCGTGATAACATTCAACTAATTAATACGATTTCCATAATTGAAAATTGTTTAATATTTCATCTAATATATTGAAACATGCAGTTCAAGATGGGGGATTAAAAATGTACTGCATAACAGAAATGACCCAGTTGCACTCCTTGTTTCTCGCTCCCACCCCAGCACTCTTTTCTCCACCAATTTCAGCATACTTGAGACTAAAAAGCTGTAAGTGCCTCTGGTTATATCTAATCACACAAAATAAGTCACCTCTTTCTTTGTTACAGTGACCCGGGTCCTGTCACAGGCTTTCGGATGGCAGTTCTTGAGCACTCTCCACGGGCAGCTATGATCAATATTTCAGCTGTAGATGGATCCATAAAGAGGCCTCCTGCTGATAAATATGTGAAAAGGAGATTCCATTCCTGCCTCCTGTTTCTCACTATCACTGCTGATGGATGAGAGCTCCAGGGGCCCATAGAGCAAAGGGGATGCAGGAGAGGTAATATTTGGACAGATCACAATAGTCCACCTGCAAATAGGGTTGTGTTTGAAAGCAAACCAAGTGGAAAGACAGTGAAATGGAGAGTGACAGGATGAGGGGGAATATGGTGGCAAAATAAGCAAAGCCAGCTTAGAAAGACAAATAAGAAAAATAATAATTTATTTATCGGTGGCACTCTTTACATATAAAATGTTATTTTAAAAATCTGTTTGGAGTGAAAAAAACCTACTGTATGGCAATGTTCGTTTAATCAAAAAGGAGATGTATGCAGTATCTACTGTACTTTTGACCTAAACAAACATTTTTGGGTTTTTTATTTAGAATTTTTTTCCAATACAGATGGGTTAAATCCATTCTACAGAATTCCACATATTTTGCCCCCCAAATCAGTACAGAAAATATTATCCTTTTAATAGAAAGCTTATAAAACAGAAATTTCCGGCTCTGAAATCAAAATAAGATGAGCTGTATTCAATGCATATGTAAAACAGATCTTAGAATATTCTTTGATCGCAACCAAAAAACAACGGTTAAGATAATGAACTAAATCGTTTGTTGTAAGAATTGTTAAGTGTGGTTTATTTGTATAATCATATATTGAACATTTATTGCAATTTCCACAACAAAATTCACTGTGGGAGGCTTAAATCACAGTTAAGGGGGTTAACCGCTTCACATCATGGCTAGCGACAGTTCTTACCCATAGCTTATTGCGTCACTTACAAAAAAGAACTGCAGTTTTTTAACTGTGGTAAAAATGACCACACTTTTACTGTAGTACTGGAAATTGCAGGAAAACTGCATCCAAATTACCACAATTGTACTGCATTACTGGAAACTTCAGGAAAACTGAATCCAAATTATCACAATTGTACTGCATTACTGGAAACTTCAGGAAAACTGAATCCAAATTATCACAATTGTACTGCATTACTGGAAACTGAGGGAATACTACATCCAAATTACCATACTTGTACTGCAGTACTGAAAACTGCAGGAATTCTGCATCAAAATTACCACAATTGTACTGCAGTACTGAAAACTGCAGGAATTCTGCGTCCAAAGTACCACAATTGTACTGCAGTACTGAAAACTGCAGGAATTCTGCATCCAAAGTACCACAATTGTACTGCAGTACTGAAAACTGCAGGAATTCTGCGTCATAATTACCACACTTGTACTGCAGTACTGGAAACTGCAGGAATACTGCATCAAAATTACCACAATTGTACTACAGTTCTGGAAACTGCAGGAATACTACGTCCAACTTACCACACTTGTACTGCAGTACTGGAAACTGCAGGAATACTGTGTCCAAATTACCACACTTGTACTGCAGTGCTGGAAACTGCAGGAATACTACGTCCAAATTACCACAATTGTACTGCAGTGCTGGAAACTGCAAGAATACTGCGTCCAAATTACCACACTTGTACTGCAGTGCTGGAAACTGCAGGAATACTACGTCCAAATTACCACACTTGTACTGCAGTGCTGGAAACTGCAGGAATACTGCGTCCAAATTACCACAATTGTACTACAGTTCTGGAAACTGCAGGAATACTACGCCCAACTTACCACACTTGTACTGCAGTACTGGAAACTGCAGGAATACTGCGTCCAAATTACCACACTTGTACTGCAGTGCTGGAAACTGCAGGAATACTGCGTCCAAATTACCACACTTGTACTGCAATGCTGGAAACTGCAGGAATACTACGTCCAAATTACCAGACTTGTACTGCAGTGCTGGAAACTGCAGGAATACTACGTCCAAATTACCAGACTTGTACTGCAGTACTGGAAACTGCAGGAATACTACGTACAAATTACAATTATTTGGATGATTTTTCATAGCGTATCACAGATTTTGAAAATGCTAAAATTAGCATGAAATATACTTGTCAAAATACATTTAGTTCCTACTTCAGAATGAAAAGAAAAAAAATCTTCATCTATAATATTTTATTAATATTTTCCAAATAAAGCCTTTCACAGTTTAAAGATAGAATTGCTCTAAAATGGCTCAAAGTAACATAAAACATTCCCAAAGTCTAAGTGGGAGGTACACAATTTTAAAGAACTTGTCCCCATAGGTTGCATATTCATTTTAGTGCACATTAATCCCTTAAACACTCTTAATAATCCGACAGGCTGTGGCTGTCCCCTTTGTTACAACAATTGCATTAACATGATGCGCGCTGCTTTAAACTCCACATGAAAGGCGCAGTGTCTTAAGCCCAATTAGAATGTTAAGGGTCCAAACATACATCGCCAACAAATGGACAACACGTGGTCCCGTTGTACATACATTATGTGCATTCTTGCGTAACTCTGGCTTTTTACAAACCTCAGACAAAAAGAGGGCAAAAGAGTTTTTAGGCACCACGAAACCGGATGTGGTGGAGTCAACATGTAATTGTATTTGCTTAAAAGATGACAGAAAAATACGTTTGTATAATCTAACATGTTCGGCAAGACTCTCCTCAAATTGCTACTCTGCCATGAGAGTTGTTGATTGAAAAAAGAAAATCCGCTGTAGTGCTCCTTGCGGTATTGCTGAGAATACAGTGCATACATTTGTTAGGTTATGAACTGCGCTCTGGCATATTTCACAATTCAGCGACACGTGAAGTTGAGCTTGCATAGCAAGATGCATCTGCTTTGAATAGTTGAGTGAAGTATGTTTGGGCCTTTGTTTTACATAGGGATGTAAGGCAATTCCAGTATTTACCAGGGCTAGTCAGAAATTGTATTGCCATCCAATAAAATCCAAATGTCCGTTTTTCTCCCACCACCAGCGAGAAAATTCACGGCTGTATTACCCGCTGTTTTTTTGACAACCACCAAGTTTGTGTGGTAATTTAATTTCCATCCAAATCCACATCTCTTAAAAGCAGGAATCAATCCAAAAGTTGTTTTGGAAAACCTTTGTGACCTCTGCCAAGTGCTGTATAGCTAGTATTTGTCAAGATGTAAGGTAATGTGCATGTGTAGAAATGTTGGAAATTATTCACATTAATAAAGTTACAGCCCCGCTCCACTTCACTGAGTGGGATCTAAAACCTATTACACATTTTTTACTGTACTCGCTCTTTCACCGTGAATTAATTGTCATCGGAAGTCATGCATTTTCCTTTACAGACGTCACCCTGAGAAACTATTACCATCTGAATAGGGCTGTTTGCTTTTAGAGCTAAAACTGGCCACATAATGAGACTTTATCTGAATAATCCAGTAAAATGAAAGTACAACGAGGCACAGAGACGCTGGCTGCTTCACTCTAACAAGTCAGGCGAATGTGGTTTTAAGTTTGCTGCATCTGTGCTTGTTTTGTACAAATAAAATACCATTAAGAGTGGTATTTTTTTCTTTCTCCAATTTGATCCCCAACTCAGAATTGCTGTGTTTGTGGTGTGTGCATCTCTGTATAAGGTCCCCCTGGTTACATTGCAAAGGTCCGTCCTATTGCAACCCGTGTTTAGATCTCACACAAAGCTTAACAGAATGCCAGAATCTAATGTCAAATGGGTAATTACGTTAAATTATTCACATGCGTTATTTTCGACAGTCCTAACTCAGACACTCTAGAACTGCAGTTTTGGTCAATGTGAAAACTACATTTGCAACTGTAGCTCCATTTATACTGCAGTGCAGCTGTTTAACTGCACTGAACTGCAAGTGAACTACCCAAACTACAGCTCTACTGCATTGATTTGAAATTGTACTACACTG
The DNA here is from genome assembly GCF_025860055.1 of Xyrauchen texanus. Lineage (NCBI taxonomy): Eukaryota > Metazoa > Chordata > Actinopteri > Cypriniformes > Catostomidae > Xyrauchen > Xyrauchen texanus. The sequence continues at coordinate 35,726,515 of NC_068302.1, forward strand.
AGCTGCTCATATTTAGCAATGTACTGCATTTATACTAGTGTGGAATGCAGATACACTTCTGCATCTACTGCACTGTAGAAGTTTTTTCAGTATTGCAGTTAAAAGGCATTGTAAGTGCAGTACAGTTTGTAAATGTGCAGTACATCATCATTGTACAACACAAAACTGCATGTATTACTACATAGATTGTAGTAATACTTTGCACTCAGACTGCAGTTTTACTGCAGGTTATTTTTGTAAGGGGTTATTCTGTTATGTTTTGTGTTTGGTTGCGTATATGTTCTAAAATAGAGCAGTTGACATCCAAAAACCAAACATTCCTCATGATTCAAAATGACTCATTTAAAAATCTTATTATGACAGCATCCCAGAGGCCCAAAACACATTACCTGACAGTCCGTCAGTGTCTAACCTCCACATACTCACTCTCAGTAGACTGGACCAGGTTGTCTCTGTAGATTACTTGTCACCCAATATTGGGGCATTGCTGAAAACACCTTTTTGTCCTACGATTTCCGTCCCCTACAAGTGTTCCGATGTTTGACAGGCAACCAAAAATCTAATAATTTAGCACAAAAATCTTTATTTGCAGCGCAAAAGTGATATGTTGAATCATACAGACATGCACAAAAAACTCCAAGTCAAATGAATGGACTGTTCCTTTAAAGAGGCATTCAGTAGTTCTCTAGCTAGCATTAGCATGGCTCTTCTTTGTGTACTTTAAGTACCGATACGACAGTGGTGTTAGATGCTGTACCGCCATTTATCGATGTGGACTACAATAACACTATACTATAAGTGCTTTTCCTAAAAACAAACATCAGAATTTAATGAATAGACTTCTACAGTTCAGGACAGATTATTATTATTATCTTTGGAGACTTTCTACATTTCACGTTATTTCTAAAGGTTAAAAGTTATAACCTTTAATAGAGAACCGTTTAGCGTGAAATACACTCACCTAAAGGATTATTAGGAACACCTGTTCAATTTCTCATTAATGCAATTATCTAATCAACCAATCACATGGCAGTTGCTTCAATGCATTTAGGGGTGTGGTCCTGGTCAAGACAATCTCCTGAACTCCAAACTGAATGTCAGAATGGGAAAGAAAGGTGATTTAAGCAATTTTGAGCGTGGCATGGTTGTTGGTGCCAGACGGGCCGGTCTGAGTATTTCACAATCTGCTCAGTTACTGGGATTTTCACGCACAACCATTTCTAGGGTTTACAAAGAATGGTGTGAAAAGGGAAAAACATCCAGTATGCGGCAGTCCTGTGGGCGAAAATGCCTTGTTGATGCTAGAGGTCAGAGGAGAATGGGCCGACTGATTCAAGCTGATAGAAGAGCAACTTTGCCTGAAATAACCACTCGTTACAACCGAGGTATGCAGCAAAGCCACAACACGCACAACCTTGAGGCAGATGGGCTACAACAGCAGATGACCCCACCGGGTACCACTCATCTCCACCACAAATAGGAAAAAGATGCTTCAATTTGCAAGAGCTCACCAAAATTGGACAGTTGAAGACTGGAAAAATGTTGCCTGGTCTGATGAGTCTCGATTTCTGTTGAGACATTCAGATGAGTCAGAATTTGGTGTAAACAGAATGAGAACATGGATTCATCATGCCTTGTTACCACTGTGCAGGCTGGTGGTGGTGGTGTAATGGTGTGGGGGATGTTTTCTTGGCACACTTTAGGCCCCTGAGTGCCAATTGGGCATCGTTTAAATGCCACGGCCTACCTGAGCATTGTTTCTGACCATGTCCATCCCTTTATGGCCACCATGTACCCATCCTCTGATGGCTACTTCCAGCAGGATAATGCACCATGTCACAAAGCTCGAATCATTTCAAATTGGTTTCTTGAACATGACAATGAGTTCACTGTACTAAAATGGCCCCCACAGTCACCAGATCTCAACCCAATAGAGCATCTTTGGGATGTGGTGGAATGGGAGCTTCGTGCCCTGGATGTGCATCCCACAAATCTCCATCAACTACAAGATGCTATCCTATCAATATGGGCCAACATTTCTAAAGAATGCTTTCAGCACCTTGTTGAATCAATGCCACGTAGAATTAATGCAGTTCTGAAGGCGAAAGTGGGTCAAACACAGTATTAGTATGGTGTTCCTAATAATCCTTTAGGTGAGTGTAAACCTCAATTATCAAGCGATACAGAATGATGTGGTAAAGGAAAGTTTAGAATTGTTTTTGATGATCAAATTTAGCATGTCCATTAATACTGTATTTGAAGAACTTGTTTCAAAAGTAATCCAATGACATGGTTTACTCAAAATCCACAACAACTGCCATGCCAAGCTACTAAATGAATGAAGACATATGCCATTTCACAGAGGTGGCGGTAGATGGGGCCCCCCCTTACTATAGCTGTAATAACAAAAAAATTTAATTACACATTGCTTTCTGGTTAAGCTGAAAACTGTCCATTACTAACATTAGTTGACTACACACGTAATTATAAAAAGTTCAAGGGAAACTTGTATACATTTTCTGTAAATTCCATTGATAGTATTTTAGAGAGTGGTTTGAACAATTAATAATTCCTTACCTGTCCAACAAAAAAGAAGCAACAGCGACATCACTACTCATGTTTTTCTCCATCATCAAATCTTACCACCTTATGTTCGTCGTACTGATGTTTACAAAAAAAAAAATTTTTTCTTTCGATCTTCTTGCTTCTGACCTTTTTTGCTTCTTCGCAGAACAGCTACTGAATCTCCTGTTGTCTCCGCTGCTATAGCACGATAATAAGTATGTTCCGTTGCTCTTCGCATCACCAAACAACAATGCACCAAGCATAGCCAAGTGTATCTACTGTACACAGGCGGCAGCCAATGAGCACGAGGAATTTCATCTTTGACGTTTAGTGCAACATCGTGGGTCGTGTGATTTCGACATGGCGATGTTTAATAAAAACACTTTTTTATAGAAAACTATTATGAGTAGTGTTCATCTTATGTAAGTGTACACCATTCAGATCACTCATCACAAAAACACAATTCATTTTTAATGTGAAAAACCTTTTAAATTAGCCCCAAATTATTGAACGCTCCTTTAAAGACTTCTTAGTCTTGAATGTTAGATGTTCTGGACAAATGTAAACATTTGTAACATTGTTACTCATCCAAAATCTATTTAAAGATGCTGAAATACAAACATTTTGAACCCAATTTGGTAGTATAGTTTCCAAATTTATTATTTACAGAACTTAGAAATTGTAGATGCTTTAGAAATGTAGAAATTTTAGATTTTGCTTAGCGATTAAAGAAATTCTCTAGCCTGTTTTTTTATTTTATTATTATTTTGGTCACCTTTTAGCTTTTTAAATATGTAGAGATTCTTTGTATTCCATTAATAAATTTGTCTTAAAATTGCATGAGCAGTGAAATAATCTCAGTGCTCAGATTTTATTACTCAATCATGGCGAGTGAAATCTGAAAATGTATCAGCCAGTGGCTAATCACAGACATTTTAAATAGTATTTCACCTCTTAATAAAATTGACAAAATATATTTTTCTATGGACTTTGTGTGCAAGCTTTCCCTTTTCTTGGATTAGATTTTTTTTAGCCTATTCATCGAATTGTTCTGCAAATTGCAGTGATTAATAGTTCGAGATGCATCGGAAAATAAATATATTTACCCAGACCTTCAGGAAAGACCAGAATCTTTGGACCAACTTTAAAAACAAAAATGAAACGTCCCTTTTTTCAGGACACTGAATTTTAAAGATAATATTGTAAAAATCCAAACAACTTTATTGTAAAGGGTTTAAACAATGTTTTCCATGCTTATTCATTGAATCATAAACAATTAATGAACATGCACCTGTGGAACGGTCGTTGAGACACTAACAGCTTGCAGACGGTAGACAATTAAGGTCACAGTTATAAAAACTTAGGACACTCAAGAGACCTTTCTACTTACTCTGAAATACACAAGAAGAAAGATGCCCAGGGTCCCTGCTCATCTGCGTTAATGTGCCTTAGGCATGCAGTATGGATGCATGAGGACTGCAGATGCAGCCAGGGCAATAAAGTGCAAAGTCCGACGCCTAAGGCAGTGCTAAAGGGACACAGAAAGGACAGCTGATCATCCTCGCAGTGGCAGATCACGTGTAACAACACCTGCACAGGATCGGTACATCTGAATATCACACCTGCGGGACAGGTACAGGATGGCAACAACAACTGCCCGAGATACACCAGGAATGCACAATCCCTCCATCAGTGCTCAGACTGTCCGCAATATGCTGAGAGAGGCTGACTGAGGGCTTGTAGGCCTGTTGTAAGGCAGGTCATTACCAGAAATCACCGGCAACAACGTTGCTTATGGGCACAAACCCACCTTCGCTGGACCAGACAGGACTGGCAAAAAGAGCTCTTCACTGACGAGTCGCGGTTTTGTATCACCAGGGGTGATGGTCGGACTCGCGTTTATCGTCAATGGAATGAGCGTTACACCGAGGCCTGTACTCTGGAGCGGGATTGATTTGGAGATGGACGGTCTTTTTATGTTCATACAAATATTTACACATGTTAAGTGTAAATATTGCAGCAGTTGAAAGTGAGATGGCGCTCTTTTTTTACTGAGTTTAGAAGGTGTCTAACTACTTTGTAACTTATGCTTATTTTATTTATTTTTTATTATGACAATATATTTATTGTTTACATACGTTATTAAACCTTATCAGTAACCCAACCTCGGTAGTAGCGAATGCGAAACTTCAAGAGTTTTAACAGAACGACAGGCATTGTGCATAATAAGTACATTGTACCAAATGCTTAATTTATCTATGTTAGCACACAATAGTTAAGACACATTAATTTAAAGTGGATTTTTTTTTTTTTTTTAACAGTGTAGCTATTATGAGATATTTCCCAGAATTTCACAACATCCAGGAGTGCCCATCAATGCTTTACTGAACGGTCAAAATGAATAATAAATGTTTAATTCTGCTCTGGTTGCAGTTGGTCAACAGACTTTGACTGAGCAGGAGACGATGAGGTCATTAACCCTGCCATTTTCTTAACAAGTGCTAATTACAGCTGACATTTCCACAGGGCATTTCTGAGAGTCAGCTGCCTGGACACATCAACTCAAACACACACACAATGCAAGTGCTTTCAGGTTTTACACAATGTAGAGGAAAAACCTAACCCGCAGACACACACTCAAGCATACACAGACAAAAATAATCAAATTAAAACAGAGTACCAATTGTTTAATAGAATCCAAAAATCAAATATACAACAAAAAACTAACATTTCCTCCAGAAGCACTGATTAAGGAGAATAATCCACTGTAATGACTAGAGGATTTTGGCATTTTTCAAAGAGAGGAAAACAATGCAAAAAAAAGAAAAAAAAGAAAATGCAGAAATCTGGCACGGGGACGCACCATGAAGCCGTTACAGCAAGTCATTTGCATTGCAAACTGTGAACACAATCAGGACGCTGAGCCACATAAACCAGAGTACCGTTCTTCAACACTACATTCTCATAAAACTGCAACACCACCCCCAAAAAAAAATCATTCTTCTGATGAAACTCACCACAAGTAGAATGAATAAAACAGGGAGACCAAAGGCAAATATTTGATCCTAAAATTATAGAGTACATTTTGAATACTCAGAGGAGGAGGGCGTATCTTCCAAAAACAGCCCTGATAGATGGAACGGATAAATGAAGACCGAATAATGCCAAGCAGAGAGCCTTAAAAAGGACAGTGGAACAAAGGAGGAAATCCCAGGACAAGTTTTTTTTTTTTTTTGGGAAGGACACAAATAACTTAAGACAGAGTACACGTCTATAAATAGACATGCCGGCTGTATCAGCAGGGCACATACTTTTCCTTTTTTCTTTCTTTCTTAAAAAAAAAAAAGGAAAAGCAAACAAAAGAAACCCTAAAATATCAAGTTGACCACTCAAAAAAAGGGCAGAACAAAGCAAAAACTTTCTTTTCACAATATAATACTTGTAAGCAGATGAAATAATATATATTTTTTAATTTAATGGGTACTTATGAACACACACATAGCATGATTGCACACATAGCAATCGGGATAATTTATTTATAGATGGAATGCAATCTGACATGTTCCAGAAATCCAGACTTTTTAAGAAAAGATGAAAGATGCCCAGAGCTGTTTAAAACAACATTAAATCGTATTTGTAGCCAATTTTACTTCCATAATGTGAAGTATTTCTGGGTAAAAGTGAATATTTAAGAAAAAGAATGTTGAATTTATCCATTGGGAAGTGATTGGATCGATAAAGCGTGCGTTACACAACGGTTACAATTTTTAAATGGATTTTTAAATCTATCGTTATTATTGTCACAAAATGTTTTCATTCAAGTTAAAAATCGCTAGATATTAGACAGGCTGCATTATCTAAAATAATGACTAAATAGCTATTTGGCTATTGGATAAAGGAATATTCCAGGTACAGTACCAGTTAAGGCATAATGCTGATTATCACAAACCATTTATTTAAAAGGGAGGTGAATTAATTCTGTTTAAAAAAAAAATTAAAAATAAAAATAGCCACAAGACCTAATCATCATACGTATTAACTAGAGCTGTCAGAATTAACCCATTAATGCATGCGATTAGGCATTTATTTGTCTTAATCATGATTTATGCATTTACCGTTAATACAACATAAACCAGCAAAAACACTTGTTGGAAGGGCGATGTGTCCGCTTTTCATGTGGAGATCAAAGCTTGCTTGACGCTGGCATTGACGCCCTTCACAAATCATGAACGGGGCAAAGGGAATAGCAACAGTCTGCCGACTAATTAATATTGTGAAGGATGAGCGTTTGCAAGATTTAATGACCAATGCAATGAATATGCAGTTTATGTGGGGACTAGTTCTTTTAATTAGTCAATCTCACATTTAGACTCTGGGAAACGTTTAATGTTACTTCAATTAGTGCCATTTTAGTGCATTTCTATCTTTATACTGTGGAAGACTTAGTTTGGAAAGCATTATATTGCTACATATTTTGTTTTCTTTATTAAATAGGAAATAAATGCATTTTTGACAAGAAGCTTTTATAGAGTAAAATTTCAGCTCTTTCATAATTTACAATTAAGTATGAAAAATAATGCTATTAAAATGTTGACTGATTGACAGCACTAGCATTAACATAATTTTAGTGTCATAAAACTGCTTACTAACCTCATCTGTGTAAAGTTATATATATACAAAGTTGTAATATTGGATACAACTTTACACAGATGAGTAACTATTTATTTTAGCATTTATGGATTGGCCCCATTGACTCCCATTGTAAGTGCCTTCCTGTAACAGTCCTTTTTGCTGATTCTTCTTTTTTAAAAGGAGCAAATCCAAATATAGATTTAGTTGAAATCAACATCATGCCATAATTTTCCTTTTTCCCTTTTAACATTATAATTCTCGCTCACACAGCCTAGGTGATGTAATTTGAAAAGGAGAGTGAAGCGAGTTATTGTATCTTGAAGGATTACAAAAACTTTTTTACCCTTTGGAATAATGTCCACTGATGAATTGGGAGCAATAATAAAAAAGAACAATTTAGAATGTAAATGGGGGAAATTCTGATTTCATGTTGACACAAACAATGTTTAAACACATTCAAGGAGGGGCAACAGAAGTAATACAATCAATTGTGTTAGATGGAGAAATTTAGATTTTTTACAACTTACAGTATATTACAAAAAAAGATGCCCAGAATTGTTAAGATGCTTAATGCATACATTTACTCCTAATTAAATAGTACCCAACTTGTAGCTGTAACTAATTCAAAACTTTTACTCAACATGTACCATATCCCAAGGAGGTAAAATAAGAACCTCTCATGAATAATTACTACCCCATATCTTCACCAGGGTCAGCGATTTCAACCCTCTAAAATAAGTCGCCCTTTAATTACCGCACTTTGAAAGGGTGACGAGAGAGCTAATTACCATCTCTGGAGAAAATATCAGCTCATTAAAATATGCAAAGACAAACTTAATTTTAAACTTGATATTAGAAAAAAAAATACATTCCAGTTCACTTCAAAATAGAGTGCATCACATAAATGCTTCAAAAATGGATTGTAACAGCAAGACCGTATGTGCAGGTGGTTTCAAATGCCACTGACAGATGAAAAGACAGCGAGCTGACAAATGTACATAATGCATTTAACATCAGCAAACTCACAAAATGCTCCACTCTGCTGAGCTAGGACAGTTCAATGGAGTCACTTTTAACTGATTCTGACACCTCTCTCTAATAAATACACTCCATTTGCTTCAATAATTAAAGCAGAAGGACACTTATTGAATTTATTATTCAGATTATCCTTGCAGGGGTTTGGTCCTAGCTGACTGCCAAGTTATAAGAGATGATTAGATATTTTAATGAAAATATTTTCTTTTGATTTCTCAGAAAATAAATCATCTCGCATTAAGCAGCAATTTATAAAGATCACACTTGTACTTTGGAATGGAATTATGCGGAAGATTCAGATGAACTTTAACAGTTAATCACCAATCAAATTGTATCAACTGGAGTTAATAAATGAACTGAGAGGTGAAACGTAGGATCAAAGGGAAGGGGAAGATAATCAGATCATCTACATCTGATTAGCATAAACATCTGCATAAATCAGTTGCTCTGGGAGATTGAATGGACATGTGCATGGTAGATGTCTTTATCATAGTGATCCAAGACTACATTTACTTTTCTCCAAAAGTACTTAGGATTACAATTTGGGCTTGGGCCAAAATAAGCTGCTAAAGGGCATATTTTTCAGGTATCCTTTGCACTTGTTTTAGTACAACACAGTGAAATAAACAAAAACACTGAGTCTATCATATTAAGTCAGTAGGTTTCCATTTTTTAACACAGTCCTTTGGTCTCATACAGTGACCTCATATCAGACTGATTCACACTTGGTAAGGGTGAATCTCATGAAACCTGTCAAGAACATGTCTAGGTAATATTTCACATCCAAAAAAATAAATAAATACAAATATATATATATATATATATATATATATATATATATATATATATATATATATATATATATATTTATTATTTGCCTATTTTTTAAAATGTTTTGTACTGTGGCACTATGACAATTAAGCACATTTTACCAATTCTATTTACCTATTTTATTATTATTTATATAGAATATATACATATATACACACATGCACGCACACACACACACACACACACTTATTTACACTGGTGGTTAAAAGTTTGGAATAATGTTCAGATTTTGCTGTTTCTGAAGGAAATTTTTACTTTAGTTCACCAAAGTGGCATTCAACTGATCACAAAGTATAGTCAGGACATTACTGATATAAAAAAAAAGCACCATCACTATTTGAAAAAGTCATTTTTGATCAAATATAGACAGGTCCCATTTCCTTTACTCAAACCCATTATCCTTGAGTAATCATGCTAATTTGCTAATTTGGTACTAGAAAATCACTTGCCATTATATCAAACACAGCTGAAAGCTATTTGGTTAGTGTTGTAGAAATTTTGATACTCATTGATCAGTAATAGTCATTACAGGGGAATGCCTCTGTGTCTGAGGGATGCAGAGGGGGAGGATCTGCTTCTGTCAGAAAACCTTGGGATAAGAGTATAAAATACAAGTCAGCCCTCCCTTTCTTGGTCCCACTCACGGCACAGATTAACTCCTGTGTAATGACCGGGTCCTTCTTGCAAGAATAAATAATTTTAAAAGACTGTTTGAGTCAGAGTGTCTCTTACGCAGTGATAATGGTTGGTTGATAATTTTTTGCCACAACATTAGTTAAATAAGGCTTAACATTGTCTTTGTGTTTGTTTTTGAGTTGCCACAGTAGGAAATATACTGGCATGTCTTAAGGTCAATATTAGGTCAAAAATGGCAAAAATAGAAACACCTTTCTCTATAAATTTGTCAGTCAGTCATTGCTTTGAGGAATGAAGGCTATACAATGCTTAAAATTGCCAAAGATCTGAAGATTTCATACAAAGGTGTACACTACAATCTTCAAAGACAAAGGACAACTGGCTATAACAAGGACAGAAAGAGATGTGGAAGGTCAGATGTACAACTAAACAATACGATAAATACATCAGAGTCTCTAGTTTGAGAAATAGACACCTCACATGTCCTCAGCTGACGGCTTCATTGAATTCTACCCGCTCAACACCAGTTTCATGCACAACAGTAAAGAGAAGACTCAGGTATTCAGGCCATATGGGAAGAATTGCAAAGAAAAAGCCACTTTTGAAACAGAAAAACAAAAAGAAAAGGTTAGAGTGGGCAAAGAAACACAGACATTGGAAAACAGATAATTGGAAAAGAGTGTTATGGATCTTAACCCCATTGAGCTTTTGTGGGATCAAACTGGACAAACTGACAGCTAGAATGCCAAGGATCTGCAAAGCTGTCTTTGCAGCAGGTGGAGGAGGTGGTGAACTCTTTGATGTAGTTTAAGAAGTTCAGAATTTAAAAAAAAATTGTAATAGTCATTTTTTACATTATTAATGTTCTGAATATACATTATGATCAGTTGAATGCCACTTTGGTGAATAAAAGTGCCAATTTATTTCCATAAGTGCAAAATTTGTACATTATTCAAAACTTGTGGCCGCCAGTGTATATGATTTGTGTGAATTGCATTTGTAATACATTTTTGAATATTTAAAAAGATGTGGAATAGTTTCACTAATGTCTCAATGGAAAAAAATCTTAAATGTTCTAAACTAGGCAATTTTCTTCAAGCAAGAATCTCTTATGTCTTTCTTTGATTTTGGGATGGTATGTTACCTGGATCATGTTTTCGTGAGATTCACCCATAAACCAATATTAATATTTCACCACAGTTTGATTCAGCCATCTGCGCTGAAACATCACGTCAGTAGTTGAGCACTTAAGGTAAAACTCTAAAAGAACCCACTTTCTAAGAAATCATTGTGCAAGAGGTTCATATACATATAACACCACTTTAAAAGATTAGATTCTCATTTTAGATGGTTAAATTCACATTGTTTTGATTATAATAAACAAAAAACCAAAAGAAGTCCAAAACGCATCGCTCAAGCAGTTGTGTATTGATTCTTCGAATTTTCAGACAGTAACGCTTGGCTGCGTCTCTTGAGAAGTGACCCTTTATTGCAGAGATTCAATAATACAGTCTCTGAGTGATTACAGGCAGGAATCGACCTGTGTACCTGCTGCGGTACAATCAATGTTGGAGGCCAAGGAGATGACATTATGGTGTAATAATGGCAAATGTGAGCAATCAAAAAGCATGAGAGGGTCCACCACATCAGAAAAAAAAAAAAAAGAGAAATATAAGGGAAACTCTTCGGAATAAACAAGTTACTAGTAGTTTTGAAGGATCTTTCTGTTTTTAGTTTGATACTTTTTTGCATTACTATAAAAGCTCTCTTCTCATTGTCAGTTATTTTCCCAAATAATCTGACTTTAAATGAAACTCTCAGCAGAGATTATTTGTAGTTTAAAATATCTATTTTGTTCTTGGTTGTTTACTTTGTCTCATCCTTGATCGTGAATTGTAACAAACGATAACCAATGTTTGACATCGCTAGAGAAAATTGGTGACCGGTCTTCGTTGAGTCAGATTAAAGAGCAAAGAAGTGGTGTTTTGACTGATCCAAATCATTGTCTGGGCTTGTGGAGTCAGGGTCAGTTATGGTTCTCATCTCTTGTAGTGGCTTGGAGCATCAGCAAACATGTATTTGAGTCTGTAGGCCTCAGCCAGCAGCATACCCACCTCTTCATTACCCCAGTGGATTGTGGGAAGGTTCTGCAGGAGCATCAGCAAGCTCTGAAATTACAAAAACATAGTTTTATATAGTTTATTTGCACATATAACATTTAAAATACTACTTTACAAATCCATTAACGGAAAAAAAACAGAAAGAAAAAACATACTGTGCGGGAGAGAGTGAGAAGACCATGAGGTCTTATAAAACCACCTCCCCAAAATCTCATTAAATGGACATAAAATTACATGATCAAGCAAGACAATACAATCAATACATCAATCATTTTAATATAACAAATTAACAAGATAAACTTAATTATATGTTAACATTTTTTTCAGCTCTCTTTTAAAAGAGTTTAGAGTGATTTTAGTCTTTAAAACGGGGTCTAAATGATTCCAGAGGGAAGGCCCTCTGTATTTCAGTGTAGACTGATTAGCTGTAGTTCTACAAAAAGGAAGATAGAAATCTTTACAACGCCTTGTGGAATAGGCATGAACATCCGAAGAATAAATGAAAAAATTATTAAAAGCTCTGGGCATAATATTTGTCATATTCACATACTTATACATAAAAATATTTATGCAATAGATGTTAACATTAAATATTGTCAAGATGTTATATTTTATGAATAGCGGAACAGATGATGACAATCTATTTGAATTACTCATAATTCTCAAGAATTTCTTTTGTATTAATAAAATCTTATTTAAATATGTTTTGCATGTTGCGCCCCAAATAATATTACAGTACAGAATGTGGGGATAGATTAAACTGTAATATAATGTTTTCATACATGAAATATAAATTAAAGAGCGAACTCTACTCAATATACCAACAGATTTCATTATTTTTCTGCAAACATGTTGAATATGATATTTCCAGGTTAGTTTTTGGTCGACAATGACACCTAAAAATTTTATTTGGTTCACTTGGCTAATTTTTAAACCATCAATTGATACCTCTATGTCCTGGCAATCTCCTTTGTTTTTTTACTAAAAATCATAAAATTAGTTTTTGTATATTAAGAGAGAGTTGATTAACTTTAAACCATTTAGAAATATTTTCTAATTCTTCATTTGCTTCTCTTATTAATGTGTCAATGTTAGAATGAGATAATAGAAGACATGTATCATCTGCAAACATGAATGGCATAACATTTTTACATACAACTCTTAAATCATTGATATAAATTAGAAATAATAGAGGTCCCAAAATGGACCCCTGCGGTACCCCACATAAAAGTTGTCTCCTATTTGAGCTCAGGTTGTTAACAAACAAATTGCTCTCTCTCTTCCAAATAGTTTTGTACCCAAGTTAAGGCTATATGTTTAATGCCATAATTTTCTAATTTTGCTAAAAGAATATTATGATTTACAGTGTCGAATGCTTTCGACAAGTCTACAAATATACCAATAGTGTTATTTTTCTCATGCAGATTTTTTGTAATTTTTAAACTGTATAAGAGCCATTTCTGTAGACATGTTCTCTCTGAAACCATACTGGTGATCATATAAGGTCAAATTTTCTGTCAAGTGTTTTAATATCCTTTTAAAACTAATTTTTCGAGTATTTTAGAAAAGAAAGGTAACAGTGAAATAGGTCAATAATTGTTAAATACATGTGAATTCCCAGACTTAAACAAGGGAATTACTTTAGCTAATTTGAAATCTCTTGGTACAACGCCTGTTTTGAGTGACAAAGAGAGAACATAAGTTACAGGCTCAATAATATAGCAAACTACTTTCTTTATGAGACTAGCTCTAATTTCATCATGTCCTGGAGCTGTGTCCTTCAGCTTTAATATAATTTCAAGCACTTCATTAGAAGTTGGAGGATCAAATTCATTTAAGCAAGGATATGGCAAATCAAAAATTTGAGAAGTGAATTTTCCTGTATTCGTAATATTTTTTGCCAGTGAGGGTCCAACATTCACAAAGAAATCATTGAAACCGTTTGCTATATCTATGGGGTTTTGATAATTCTCTATACCATCGGATAATTGACCTGGAATTCCTCGAGTTATTTGTTTTTTATTTAATAATTCATTTATAACATTCCAGGTCTTTTTTATATTTTCACAAGAATTTCCCAACTTCTCAGAAAAATATTTTTTCTTGGCATCTTTCAGAAATTTGCTGAATTTGTTTTTATATTTTTTATAGTACGCAATATTTAACAGTGTGGGGCTAATGAGAGATTTTTTATACAACTTATTTTTAATAATGGAGGATTTTCTTAATGCATATTTCAAAATGAAGGATATCTGGAAGATAATTCTGTGATCTGAGGCAACATCCACTCTAATACAGTACATTTTTGGTTGAAAACGCATGGAATTTGGTACAATCTCTAGTTTTTAAATTAAAACATTTTAGTGTGGATAGGGCCTTACTGTAACGATTTTAAAGAGTTCTGTGCAGTGCTTTTATCATTAACAGAAACTAAACCACTCAAAATATTTTCTTTAACTGAAAAAAAAATAAAGAACTGGAACATTTTTAAATAAACCAATATAAATATATTTTTTATCACTCTATTTATTTTAGTTATATATATATACACAGTATATTATATGATGTGAAATCTTTTCACCCCGCTTTCATTTAACATAAAGATACAATTATTGACGTTTAGTCACAGTTAACTGAGTGTATGTAAACTTCTGACCCACTGGAATTGTGATATAGTCAATTAAAAGGGAAACAATCTGTCTGTTAACAAATGTTGGAAAAATAACTTGTGTCATGCACAAAGTAGATGTCCTAAATTACTTAATAATAAATGATAAAGGACAAACTGAAAGTAAATTAGAAATAAAAACTAAATAACATTAAGAAGCTGCAGGTAGCAGCTTACCACCTCAGAAAACACTGTGTTTCCTGGCAATTATCAGTTCTTTGAAAAGCTTTTTACTGTTCTCACTTAAAAATTCTTGTAATCATGGCATGATTACAATGTTAGTATAATGTGATTCATGATTGGCACCACTCTAGTGTCTATGTAAGAGGGGGTTTTATGAAAGAGCTTGTGATGTGTGTGTGTGTGGGCTGTTACCACCTACAGCTGCTGTAAGTGCACAGTATCAGATCTATCGTAATCAGCTTCACTCTGCGTAAGATCAGATCTTAGGTTCTTTGGAATCATGTGAGCTGAAAATCAATGATTTTCAAGTTGCTAACCAGAGCACCTATTGAGCTTCTTGCAAAAATGGCACCCCATATACAGTACATGCATATACAACAGCCTACACATCTAGAATTCTATTCTCAATTACATCATATATATATATATATATATATATATATATATATATATATATATATATATATATATATATATATATATATATATACACACACACAGTGAGGAAAATAAGTATTTGAACACCCTGCTATTTTGCAAGTTCTCCCACTTAGAAATCATGGAGGGGTCTGAAATTGTCATCGTAGGTGCATGTCCACTGTGAGAGACATAATAAAAAAAAATAAAAAATCCAGAAATCACAATGTATGATTTTTTAACTATTTATTTGTATGATACAGCTGCAAATAAGTATTTGAACACCTGAGAAAATCAATGTTAATATTTGGTACAGTAGCCTTTGTTTGCAATTACAGAGGTCAAACGTTTCCTGTAGTTTTTCACCAGGTTTGCACACACTGCAGGAGGGATTTTGGCCCACTCCTCCACACAGATCTTGTCTAGATCAGTCAGGTTTCTGGGCTGTCGCTGAGAAACACGGAGTTTGAGCTCCCTCCAAAGATTCTCTATTGGGTTTAGGTCTGGAGATTGGCTAGGCCACGCCAGAACCTTGATATGCTTCTTACAGAGCCACTCCTTGGTTATCCTGGCTGTGTGCTTCGGGTCATTGTCATGCTGGAAGACCCAGCCTCGACCCATCTTCAATGCTCTAACTGAGGGAAGGAGGTAGTTCCCCAAAATCTCGCAATACATGGCCCGGTCATCCTCTCCTTAATACAGTGCAGTCGCCCTGTCCCATGTGCAGAAAACACCCCCAAAGCATGATGCTACCACCCCCATGCTTCACAGTAGGGATGGTGTTCTTGGGATGGTACTCATCATTCTTCTTCCTCCAAACACGGTTAGTGGAATTATGACCAAAAAGTTATATTTTGGTCTCATCTGACCACATGACTTTCTCCCATGACTCCTCTGGATCATCCAAATGGTCATTGGCAAACTTAAGAAGGGCCTTGACATGTGCTGGTTTAAGCAGGGGAACCTTCCGTGCCATGCATGATTTCAAACCATGACGTCTTAGTGTATTACCAACAGTAACCTTGGAAACGGTGGTCCCAGCTCTTTTCAGGTCATTGACCAGCTCCTCCCGTGTAGTTCTGGGCTGATTTCTCACCTTTCTTAGGATCATTGAGACCCCACGAGGTGAGAGCTTGCATGGAGCCCCAGTCCGAGGGAGATTGACAGTCATGTTTAGCTTCTTCCATTTTCTAATGATTGCTCCAACAGTGGACCTTTTTTCACCAAGCTGCTTGGCAATTTCCCCGTAGCCCTTTCCAGCCTTGTGGAGGTGTACAATTTTGTCTCTAGTGTCTTTGGACAGCTCTTTGGTCTTGGCCATGTTAGTAGTTGGATTCTTACTGATTGTATGGGGTGGACAGGTGTCTTTATGCAGCTAACGACCTCAAACAGGTGCATCTAATTTAGGATAATAAATGGAGTGGAGGTGGACATTTTAAAGGCAGACTAACAGGTCTTTGAGGGTCAGAATTCTAGCTGATAGACAGGTGTTCAAATACTTATTTGCAGCTGTATCATACAAATAAATAGTTAAAAAATCATACATTGTGATTTCTGGATTTTGTTTTTTAGATTATGTCTCTCACAGTGGACATGCACCTACGATGACAATTTCAGACCCCTCCATGATTTCTAAGTGGGAGAACTTGCAAAATAGCAGGGTGTTCAAATACTTATTTTCCTCACTATATATATATATATATATATATATATATATATATATATATATATATATATATATATATATATATATATAT
The DNA here is from genome assembly GCF_025860055.1 of Xyrauchen texanus. Taxonomy (NCBI): domain Eukaryota; kingdom Metazoa; phylum Chordata; class Actinopteri; order Cypriniformes; family Catostomidae; genus Xyrauchen; species Xyrauchen texanus. Next base: position 35,743,359 of record NC_068302.1, read on the forward strand.
ATATTAACACTAGGGCTGCAACTAACAATTATTTTTTATAATCGACTAATCTAACGATTATTATACTGATTATTACACTATTCGGGTGATTATTGCAAAGATCATTAGATCTTAATCGACTATTCAGCTTGTGTCCCAACATAAAAGGTTGTATTAAACGTGCTTATTGACAATAAAGAGGACAAAATCATTTTTTAAAAAAACCTCTAAATGACATTCACTGAAATAAAAGGGAAAAACTACTTGGATTTTTATTGTTAAATTAATTAATAATTTATCGTCATCATTAGCGTTTCAAAAGATCTCATGTTGTGTTAAATTAAATCAGACGACTATTCGACAATGAAGATTTCGTTAGTCAATTTTTTATTGTTGACACTGTCGATAATGTCGACTAATCGTTTCAGCCCACACACACACACACACACACACACACACACACACATACATACATATTAAAACCACCTGCCTAATATTGTATAGGTCCCCCTCGTGCCCCCCAAACGGCACCAACCCGCATCTCAGATTAGTATTCTGAGATGATATTCTTCACACCACAATTTTACAGAGTGGTTATCTGAGTTACCGTACACTTTGTCAGTTCAAACCAGTTTGGCCATTCTCTGCTGACCTCTCTCATCAACAAAGTATTTCCATCCGCAGAACTGCCGCTCACTGGATGATTTTTTGTTTTTGGCACCATTCTGAGTAAATTCTAGAGACTGTTGTGTGTGAAAATCCCAGGGGATCAGCAGTTACAGAAATTCTCAAACCAGCCCATCTGGAACAAACAATCATGCCACAGTACAAATCAAAGAAATCCAATCTTTTCCCCAATCTGATGGTTGATATGAACATTAACTGAAGCTCCTGACCCATATCTGAATGATTTTCTGCACTGCACTGCTGCCACGCGATAGGCTGATTAGATAATTGCATGGATGATTGTTGGTGCCAGACGGGCTGGTTTGAGTATTTCAGTAACTGCTGATCTCCTGGGATTTTCACACATCAGTCTCTAGAATATAAATATATACATACAGATAACATTTCTCTTCTTGTAATTCTCTGAGCAAATTTTGAACTTTTGTATTGCAGCACTTGTTATTATTACCTCCTTAGAATTAATCATTTCTAAAGTTACAGTTTACTAACAAACTCTGCCACTTCCAGGTTATTTTGGCAGCCCAGAAAAGAACTACTGTCAATGGTCGCACAAACTGAGCTGATAAATGCCCCCAAAATTGCGTTTGTAGGGTTGAAACACCTGTTTCCTACAGATTATTGGAGATTTGGGCTTCTATAAATTTCCACCAGAATCATTGGGTCAGGAAGGATTTGAAATAAATCATGATATTTCACAGATCATAGTCATTGTTTTCACATCTGCTCTATTAGACCCATTTGACCCGCAGCTGATGTTGGTAGATTTGAAATTGTTTACCAAGAAATCACACAAACTCCTATCGCAAATGACTGTTATTAATTTCCAAAGTGCCAAATATGATCAAACGATGATCTTAAATGGACAAAACCCAAGGAAGATCTAATGGGACTCAGTCTCCACCAGAGGTGGGTAGTAACATGTTACATTTACTCCATTACATTTACATTAAAATGTACTTTTAGAGTAGGTTTAAAAGTGGGTGCTTTTTACTCTCACTCAAGTAAATTTCTAATGATTTTTTTAAAACTTTTATTTCTTTACAATTTGTGGCGTTACTGTCATTGCATTACTGGGTTAAATATGAATTAATGTGTAATTTATTGAGGGATTATTGAATGGGAATTTTACGAGAGCTGAAGTTCACAGCGGAGTGCGATGCTCCAACGTGGATGAGACTGTCACTGAAGCCATCAGTGCAACAGCATCAAACTCTTAAAAGTTAAAAAAAGAATAGTTTGTCATGCAATGCCTTAATTTAACACCAAGAAAAGCTGATATTTCAAGATTAAAGTCACAGCTCCAACTTCAGGCTGGACGCAAAATACACCATCAATGGTACTAATGTTAATAAGAAGTACAACGGAGGCTGCAGCGACATCAACACAATGTCTTTGATGTTTGCCGAGAAACTAAATACATTGAAACTACCAGCAATGCATTTTGAAATAAAAATATTTTTCTAGGCAAAGATATTTGCAACTAATTGCACTAATGGGAAAAAACAAACAAATATTGATCTTAATGCATTGACAGCCCTAGTATAAACACTTGCTCTCAAATAATTATCCATCAAACCACTCTATGCCAAACCTGACGATAAGGCAAATAATAAATGAGAGAATTAGAGATGGAGTCGAGCCGTAAAGATCCCTCGAAAGACATAGTGGGAGAAGGGAGAGAAAAGGGGGTGAATAACAGAACAGTCTTGTTTGGCGGGCGCTGAGGTGTAGTGAATCCACTGGCCTGTGAAATTCAGTTACAGCAGAGGCTGCTTCACTAGAGGGCCAATTATTCTGATAGTCCCTGAGTAAGTGAATGCCTGGCTGCTTTTCAGTGGTGCACGCATGTGTGGAAAGTATCCAGCACACATGCAGACGGTCACATGTAGCTCACACATGCGTATTCTAACACAAAGCTCATCGACCGTGATGCACAAAACACACAGGGACATGCCAGTACCTGAAAGTCCACCATGGAGAGGATCTCTTTGCGCCATTTGATGAGGAAGGCAGCACACACGTAGAGGTGGAAATGGGAGAATCCTTCTGACTCCGCCTAAAGATGTAAAGAACAGAGTTGAAAACATAGGGTAGCATATTTAAATATGTACGTAGTTATTTCGTTATCTAGTGTTTCTCAACCAGGTTTTCTTAAGGACCCAGATTTACATGGACATAAAGTGGCGACCCAGCATTGTACCAAAATTGTACGTAATGTGCAAATTGGTGCATTTTTTATGAGATAACGCCTAATTTGCATATAAAAAAAGTCTTATATTTTTGGGTATATTAATCTGGTAATTTTTCATTCTGATAGAAGAACAGTTTTTTTTTTTTTTTTTTGCCTATTCACCTGTAGTACCTCCCTTTAAAATACGGAAGTGTGCTACATTGACAGAATGATCATGATTTCAAACTTCGTCACATTCCAACTGTCGATTTGTTAAATGTAAACAAACCCACACAAGACATTTAAGCTGTTATCCATCCATCAATCCAGCCATCATTCTTTCGGTCTGTCTTTCTGACTCTTGGACTTGTACATCCTTCAAACTTCAAGCTTTTAAAACTATTTTAAACTTTTAGGCAAGGTTGTAGTCTAGTTGGCATTTATGTGCCTTTATTAGTTAGTTAGTTAAATAAAGAAAGAAAATATGATATTTTGAGGGTGGGCAGGGAATGGTATCAGGACATGTCACCCCGTATTTGAACCTGCATTTTTATAGGAGCAGTGCATGTGTGCTACCGCATCACCATGGCTCTGCAAAAACAAAACTGTTTACTTCCATCATGAGCAACTATTGTTTTAAGACGACACATATTACTTCACTAAATTATTCAGCTAGCTCGGAGTCGAGTGCCTACACACTGAGCTCCTAATGTACTTTAACCATCCATGTAATTTAAAGGATTGGGAATCAGGTCATGTTAGTTATTCCCAACGTATCTAAATAAGACACCACATATTCTGCCTCTAGTTCTCCATCCTCTCCTCTGCATCCCTCTCTACTTGTTTTATGTACAATGTAGTACATTCAGCTACTTAAGAGGCAGTGAGCGGTTATAAATAGGTTTGCTTACTTTCTGTTGGTCCCTCTTGATGTTAAGTGGGAGGAGGTGGGGGGCTGTTGGGGTGTGGAATGAGAAAATAAGAGGAAAAAGTTGGAATTTATAAGAGAGGGAGAGAAAATGCATATTGTTTGTTGAGTTTCGATGTGTCGAATTTGTCGCAATAGTTTAATAGCTCCAAAGACCCATGTTTACACTTTATCTACAAGTGACAAACCATCTTTAAAAGAACGGTTCACAAATAAATGAAAATTCGGTCATAATTTCAGGCTGTTTCTTACCAAAATCGTATGCCTTCAGAACACTTGGAATATGAAAAATGCACAAAAAGTAAAGATGAAAGAATGAAAGGAAAGTTAAAAATGATTAAAGAACAAAAACAAAGGAAGTAAACAGGAATAGAGGACAAATAAATGAAAGAAAAATTTAACACACTGTCTACATCGCACACGGCGGCGCATCGCATCAAAAGCAGTAGAAACGTGTTATAATCATTGATGCCGTCTACACTGACAGCATCTGTTTGCGGCAGTAAACTGCCATCCCCATTCGCTGCACACACTGGCACTACTACGGGCAACAACACAAATAAAGGCTTTAGAATGTCTGTGTTAATGAGTCCAGTGCAGACACCATTATGACATACCTCTATATAGTCTGAATAACATCGTCCAATGTGCATTTCCAGTTTAATTGTATCCGACTTTATGATGTTATAAATATAGTAGACATATGTTTATATAACTGACAGCAAAGATTTTGCTCTTTGATTGACTTTAGTGAAATTAAGCTTTGTCACTTAAAATAAAACCTTTATATATATATATATCTTTATTGAAATAATTATTATTTTTTTTGTCTGGTAATTAAACAGCAGTATCATCTTTAGAAGATTTATAAATAGCGACACAATTTTCGCCGGCTTTTGCCACATCCCACAGCGCAGCACATTATGTATATGACTTACTTTACTTAGGCTCCGTTAGCATTGATAAGGCATCCGTTGTCGCACTGAGGAGTCTAAGGGCAGGGTATCTCAGGTTTTTTTCGGAGCATTTTTTGCTATTTTCCAGTCCGCGGGTTGTTCGACGTTTAAGCATTGATTTGGTAGTCTGATGATCTCCATGCGACAGACATGGCCAAACCACCTTAGTCATTGCGTTTCATACATGTTTCAATTGATGCTTTGGTTTTGGCAAGTTCGTAGAACGTCCTCATTTTTCCACCGCTCTCTTAAGGTGATATGGACTATGCTGCGAAGGCACCTAAGTTGGAATCGCTCGAGCAGATTTAAGTCACTTTTGAGCAATGTCCAGGATTCTGAGCCATAGAATAGGATTGTCCATATTGAGGCATTACAAATGTACATCTTTGTTGAGTTTGACACATCCTGTTGGTTCCACAGGCATTTCTTTAAGGAGGCAAAGGCTGTAGTGGCGCTACCATTGCGGCTATTGCTATCCTTTGTAGCCGCTATGCATAGGCTAACTATGATGGACCCCAGGTATTTGAAAGCGTCCACCCGCTCGATCGGGTCACCGTTTAGTGTGAGACGAGCCTGCTGGGTCAAACTTTCTTTGGATAATTATTGATATTGGGACTCAAGAGAATCTTTCTGCACTGATTTGGTTCCAATCGGTCGAATGGCCTAGGACTAGTTCGCAAAAGTAGGTTTTGTGAAAAATCACAAATTGTGAAAAAAATGTCATGGTGGAAATTAAATCAGAGATATTTTGTTCGGCTTGAGCCAATGATTCAAATAACATAAGGCAACTGATTGAATGACATACAGTTTAGGAGTTATGTCCCAAAATGCATTTGGCTTTGCTACAGCGCCACCTATAGGCCAATCACGGCGAGAACATGCACAGCCAGGAGGAGTACTACCATTCCTCAAAGTTTCGTGTCTCTAGGCCTTACAATTTGGTCTGCATGATAAATTTTAGGACAGAAGAATAATAACACAAATCTGAGCTATTAAAATAGGGTTTCAGCAATTCGTGCTTGAACCACTAATAACAAGAACGAAGGACGGACAGTAAGAAAGAACAAAAGAAAGAAGTTATGGATGGAAGGAAAGAAAAAAAAAACGAAGGAAGGAAGGAAAGAAATAAGGAAGGAAAGAACAAAGGAAGGAAGGACAAAAGAAAGTAAAAAGGAAGTAAGGAATGAAAGAAAGAACAAGAAAGAAAGAAAATAAAACAAAGAACAAAAAATTTGAATTATGGAAGGAACAAAAGACCAACAGAAAAAGGAAGTCAGGCAAGGCAGTATGAAAGATTGAAAGGGGGGTCTGTGTATCTCAGCGAGCACCGATCCTGATGAGTCGCGAGTTCGAATCCAGGGTGTACTGAGTGACTCCAGGCAGGCCTCCTAAGCAACGAAATTGACCCAGTTGCTAGGGAGGGTGGAGTCACATGGGTAACCCTCCTCGTGGTTGCGAAATCCACAGTTTTCCTGAGCAACCACTGGCCGGAGCCATGATGATTCTAATTGCCTGTTTTGTATTTCTGGTCTTTATACGCCAAGTAAAAACTGCCAAAACGAGCAATCCAGAGAACAACAGCCATTTAAGTGTTACTTGCTGTAAAAAAAAAAAAAATTATTTCAGGCTCAATTTGTACCATAGTTGGCTGTGATAACTCACAGAATTAATTATATCAAGGTAACTTATCTCTGACCATCGCTTCATGTCATCTACACACTCAGGTGAGTCACTGTCTATAAAAAAAAATCTTGACTCTGCAAAGAATCTGCATGTTTTTTGACAATTTTTACAAATGTAATACCTTAAACATTACATTACCCGCTAAGAGTACACGCAGATGCAGGCGAGAACACTAGAGACCGGAAATTGAAAACATTCAAATCGTGGGATACTTACCTGTTCAGGAAAAATGTGGACTGTGGTTGTCGCTCTCATGGTTAGCAACTCCGCCACCATGAGGACATAGTGAGCATTGTGAATTGGGCATGCCAAATTTGGGAGAAAAGGGTGTGTGTGTGTGAATATATATATATATATATATATATATATATATATATATATATATATATATATATATATATATATATTCAGTATATATTAAAAAAGAAAGAAATGAAAGGAAGCAAGAAGGAAGGAAAGAAGAAATGGATGGATCTAAAGAGGAGTGAAGGCTAAGCAACAAAAACAGCAGAAGACAGAAGCGCTTGTGATCAAGTTCTTTCAGCTAAGAGCAAATTCACAGCCAAGTGTTCCTCCTCCAGCTCTCAACAAAACCCATCTCACTAATGGAAAGCATGTGAGATGCAGATGCTTTAGAACATCAGCCAGACATTAACAAAACTTTCCTTTTTGTCTTCACAGATCTCTTTCTCTCTCTTTCTTCATTAGTTTCATTCTCATCTTTCACTCTCTTTTTGGCCAGAGCTCTTTGTGAAACTCTAATTGATCTAGAGTCTTTGTGCCAAACGTGCAATTACCGAGGAACCAGATAAAAGAGATCCAGCAGAAGTCTAGGGTCTTTTCTCTGCCTTTAGCCTCATATAAGTGGACAAAACCCTCATCTAATCATGCTCCTCTGGCTCACTAAATGCTGCCAATCACAGGATGTGCAATGTGTGTGGTAACTGCATAACTCCAATGAATGCATTTATTAACAATGAATTAGGAACATATTATTCAATGTTTCAAACCCAAAATGTAATCCTAACAATGGCACTTTAATGTGAAATGACAATAAAAAGAACAGTAATTAATGCCTTCTTGTAGACAAAATAAAATCAGTTCACCCTTATGCTGTAACCAGCAACACAAAAGCTTAACTTTTGTACATTCTTTAGCTCTTTTTCCATACAACAAAGGTTAAATAGACCAAGTTTGCCGGGTGATTTTTTTTTTACCCAAACCACTTGAGCGCAAGCCACGGCCCTTATTCAAAACTACCAGCAGGTGATGGTCTGCATCGGATGCATTCTTTCTGGAGTTTGAGCTATTCACAGGTGACTGCGGGACTGAGATGACCAATCAAAATGTTGCTGAGGGTTTAGTCATGACTGTGGGGCGTGGCTTGTGCTCAAGTGGTTTGGGGGAGAAAAAAAAAAAAAAAAATTATCACATTAGTTGATTAACACAAAAAAAGCACCATCAAAAGGGCTGCAGAAAGATTCTTCAAATCTGTCTACTTTTGTGTTCCACATTAAACACAGATTTGGAACGAAATTACATTTTTGAGTGAACTATTCCTTTAATAAATTTCCTTGGTCCTTATTGTGCCTAATTCATCAGTGCACATTATTAAAAAAAAAACTCACATGGTTTTCATAAAAAAATTGGATCTAAACTTTCTCCATCTCTAAAAAAGGGAATTGGACAGACCGTTTATGGAGTCATGACATCTAATGAATATTAATTAGGCAATTCTCACATTGCAACGTAATCGTCCTGGACTGCCCAGTTACAAAAACAAATTAATATTGATGAGCCAGTCCTGAGCAGTTATGTCAACCCTTGCCAACTTCGCATTGAGATGCTTTTTCAGAGCAGCTTTACGTTGGCTCACATTTATTTACACGACCTTTACGTGTTTTGATAAATATTTGAGAGCACACATATCCTGACTCACACACTAGAAATGTATAGATATGGAGATCTGGTCTAGAGTATTTGCTCATTTCAGAGACATCAAAACTGTAATATTAATAATTTAACATCAAATTTCGATTAAAAAAATGAAATGTGTAAAATCATTTGAAGAATTAACATTGGCTATTTATCTGCATAGATATAACTTCAGCCAATTTGTTTGCAATAATTGTGACATCATTACGTAGAAATTGCACAAAAAGAGCAAAATAATTTTCTTTAGGCTGCTTTTCACAATTCAATCAAATACTGACTGATAAATAAAATCAAGCCTTGTCCAACATTATTTTTCACTGAATATTCAGTTTCACTCAGAGATACATCACATTACTGACATTAAAAGTGCTGTTAATGTTGTTTCATATGGTCTTTAAATAAATAAATGTGCTAAATTAAGTCCAGGATTTAGGCCCTCTTCAAAGACTTGTCTATATAAAAATGATAAGCACCTCTATCCCTGTAATCTTGTTACATTTGCATACAAAGTGTCGTGAAGACGGCAGGACAGGTTACATACGCAAAAGTGTAGTGTTTAACCTTTTAGCTTCTCTCACTGTGTTCAAATGACCTCATTCCAACCTTTACTTCCTCTACCTCAGTGAGATGGGTGAACACAGACTTCACTGCCTGCCATGGCCCTTCTGTGAAACTGCCCAAGGAAATAAAACCCCCAAAATATTGAGAACAAGGAATGCAAAGTCAGAAGTTCAAAGGCTGCTGTAAAGCAGTACCGGACAAGTCTTTAAAAGGATGGTTCACTCAAAAAAGAAAATTCTGTTATCATTTACTCACCCTCTTGTTGTTCCAAACCTAACTCTTTTTTTATTTTCTTCCATGGAGCACATTATGGGGCATATCATTTTCCATGACATGTCCCCTTTATATTTGCTTAGAGAGGTTGTAGTGAACGGTCACATGACTGAAAATGCCTGTCAAACAACGTCTTGCAGAAACAGAATGCTGACTCATTACGAACAGGAGCAAATTTCATGCAAGTATGTCTGATGGTGGATCCCCACTCACCATTTCCTATCTTGGATTGCACTTGTCATTTGACAACAAATCCCCTTTATCCACTAAAACCTACCTTGTGGGAAAGGATGTCAAACCGGTGAGCGTGAGAGATGGAATAGCATATAGATGGAGGCAGATATAAAAGGACAAAGACATGAGCAAGGAGATATATCAAAGGAAGCCTGAGGATTGAGAGGACATGCAGACAGGACACGAAAGGAAATCAGCGGAAGGAAACTTTCAAAGGAATATTAATGAATGACAGGCATACCCTGACAGGTTCAGATCATTTTTGTGGCATTTTAACAAGAATAAAAATGAGGTACGATGTAGCATATAGCCTTCCAAGGACACGTTACCTATAACCTATAATGTTGTTTTAAAAAAGTATAATAAAATGGAGAGTTCCGGTCCTCAATACTGATTGGTCGACATTCATCACAGCTCTGACCTCATCACAGAACTTCTATTGACCTGTTTTTTGTGACGTCACTGTATGACCACGCCACCATGTTTGTGACCAAGCATACATGTGGTTAAACATGCGCTGCACTGTGGGATGCGTCAAAAGTCATCTAAATATTTATTTCTATTTATAAATCTATATAAAAGTTGATACTGCAGTTTAATTACCAGAGCCAAACTATTATTTTTCTTCAATAAAACAGGGATAAAAACACTTGTGTGACTTATGCTCATTTATTTAGACATGTCAGTTATCTGTACACATGTCAATTACTGTATATTTATACCATCATCAATTTGATACAATTAAACTGGAAATGTGCATAGGAAGACTGTATTCATAACATCCAGACTGTATAAATGTATGTGATAATTGTAACACACAGTGGATGAAAAAAACACTATGTGTATATATTAATGATAGTCAATAAACCAACTTTATTCACACCACCAGACCACAATGTGAACATATTAGTCTTATTCACTAATATGCCTCGTGATTTCAGTGTATTCTTCACTAGATAAAAGCAGCTCTTACATTCATACAGATGGAATCACAGACGTTTTGTAATATTTTGACCATACCAGAGCAGAAAACTTTTGAATGAGAGATGTTTATGGTGATGTACCGGTAGGCGTGTGTACTCACTGGTCAAACGTCATACTCGCCGGCATGAAAATATATATCGAAATGTCCGTGAAAGTCAAATTTAGAAATATTTGTGCTGAACTCAGACCAGAATACACCTTTATTGGGACATGGCATGGATCAAAAGTGTTTTTTTTTTTTTTTCTTGATATAGTTTTACAGGTGTTTTTCCATTCACCACCATTGTTTCCTCCCGCCGATGGCAACAAATATGGCGGCTGTGGCGAAAAAGTGACGTCACTTAAAACAGGTCAATTTGTATCACTTTACCATAGCTGACAGTTATTCTTGTTGCCTAGCAACGTTCTGTTGGAAGGATGGCATTTAATCATTCTAATTAAAAGGATGACGTTTTAATTAACACTTGAGTCCTTAATTTTGCTTTCCCAGTTTTATGAAAGCAATAAGGGACTCACAGCTGTGCCTTAATATTGTCACAAATATATTCACAATATAGCACGGCCTCTCATACCTTATTGCTTAATTAAGTAAAGGCGCAGTATGTAAGATTCAGAAACCCTTGTTATTAAATGACACCTGTGGCCATTATGTGAACTGCAGCCAGCTACCTGTTGCACGTACTCGCGCTCCTGCACACACTCCATAGGGACGCAAGCATCGCCCAAAACAACGTCGTAACATACAAAGAGACAATGTGATTCACTGGCATCATGCTGACAGATGATAAGCATAATTCAAATTACACAGTTAAGATTGTTTTACTACAAACTTTGAGACTGTATATTATATTTGACTCTCCAGTGCTGGAACAGTTCTAAAACAAAAGTGTGGAGATAAAAGTAATCACTTTTCCATGAACTCATCAAGATATTTAAAATCAGGTTGCTCCAGAGGCACTGTCCATGTACAAAGAAAACAAAGGGAGATTCAAGGCAAAATGTTAGCCTCTGTCACCATTCACTTTCAATGGAAGTGAAACTGAGGCCTCCTCTTGTGTTCCACAGATTAAGTCAAACAGGTTTGGAACGACAAGAGGGTGAGTAAACAATGAAAGAATTTGAACTGTTCCTTTAAATGGCTATGTTTTAATCATAATCGCCTTGTTGGATTTGGTGCAGCAGTACCTGGTAGGTGTCCCACAGTCTAATGGTACAGCGTAACGGCAGCTCCCTCATCAGCAAATTGTTCATCCAGCGGAACGCAAATTGTAGGTACTCCACTTCACATTTCTGAAAGTGCACATGGACATCCTCTGTGGGTGTAGAGAAGAAAGCAAAAGGGTTTACATCCATTTGGTGGTTGTTTCTACAAAGTACAGTACTGGAAATAGCCTTGTGTATATGTAAGACACCCCATTGTTTAAATAAGCACCCAGGCCCTGAACTAAGACCATCAGGCTATTGTTGCATTCTCTGCACACCGATTTCACCGAATCAACATTATAGACCCCAACGCACGTGTAATTATATTCGATTGAAAGGAGAGAGAAAGCGAGAGAGATTTGCAGGGAAGGGAAAAGTAGGTATGGCGTTGAGTTTATTGAGAGGCTGATTTCTCTGATAAGCTCTCTTTCAGTCTTAGAACAGAATTAGAATGCCTCTTTCAAAAGCATTCGTATTGACTAGATTCCTGGTAGATATTGATGGAAAAATGGTGACAGCTCTCCAAAAGTACAGAGAATGAGTCAGATCTAGCTGAAGGAAAATGGAAACCTCACTGAGGCCATCAATAAAAGCAAAAATACCATTTAAAAAAATGGTTTTAAAAATGAATGATTTTGGCAATGTTGCATAAAGGTTGCATCATAATGGATTCGGCTAATGAAGTGTCACCGGTGTGTGGTTTTATCATTATCAGAAATCTCTTTGCAATCCCAGTTCTTAAAAACAACAAAAGGACTGTTCACATCAAGTCAGATGCTGGTTAATAATTTCTCATACAATTTTGTAACACCAGTGCAGTCTCTGAAAGGCATGTTTTGGGTTGAATGCAAGTTAAGCTCAATTAACAGCATTTTTAGCATAATTATCAACTCGTACCTCGTTTATTTCAAAATAAAAACATTTGTGGTAACAGGAAGTTACTTACGGTACAATAGAAGTAAAAGGGAACAGACCACAAACGTGAAAATAAACACTGTTTCAAAAGTATAGCAACAAGATTTGCAAAGTTATATCCAATATTACAACTTAATTGCCATAATGATATAAAGCAGTAAACCCTGCAAGTTATTTTATCTCACTAAATCATGTTAACATGTATAATGCTTACGTCCAGTGCCAATAGTTCTGAAACGGCAAATATTTTAATGTGAATGACCACATTCACGACCATTGAATGTGCCGTACTGTAACAGACATTTTAGCTTTTTGTTAAATAAATGAGGGAGTCGAAATTATTTTCTGTGGTAATCAGAATTATGCCACAAATGCTGTCGATTGAGCTTTAACATGTACTTAAAGCCAAACGTATGTGAAAATTTGGAAAGGGTTTAAAAAAAAAGTCTTAATGCTGCATTCCTTTTTTCAGCTATAATCATGTTTTTACATAAAAAACAATAAAAGGGATTCTGTACAAAGATTGAAAAAAAGTCCTTATTGCCAAAGGCATTTTGAAAGTTAAAATAACTAATGGCTGACGGCATATTAAAGACAGATCTTAAGGAATGGTAAATATACTCAAGTGTAATTAATTATATACTGGATAATGTATGTGCTAGACAGACAAGGCGAATAGTTAACTTCGATTCAGAACCAGCATGTTATTATTCAAACTTGTCTAGTTATTGGAGCAGCGGCAAATCTCATTTATCAACCTGAATGACGTTGATTTTCTTTTAGAAAGAGAACGAAAAAGAATTCCCATTTGAAATACCACATTCTAAAAGAACTTGTGAATGTTTTCAAAAATGCTTGCCTAAGCTAGCGCACTGATTCTCGACTGGTTTTGCTTTGTCTCTGCAGAACAAAATTAGGTGTTTCCCCAATTAGTGGGCATTTTCAAATAGGTGATTTTCAACAACTTTACATGATTTACCTACTACATTGAGATTCCCTACTTTCATTGGTTAGTTGAGAAACGCCCATCCTGGTTTGTAGACGCCCATTGTGTACAACACTGTGTTTCCCTACCTTCATTTGGATAGTTGAAAAACACCCATCCAACGATTGGGAAACGCCTATTATTGTTCCGCAGAGACATATTCCTCACTTTAGTACCTAGATTTTACATTGGACATCAAGTGTAGACCCAACACAGTATTAACATTTATTCAACCAATGAAATTATTATTCTTATTTATTGATAATTATTAAGCAAATAATCCACTGCACGAAACTGTTTATCTTCACGGCAATTAAACCAGTATTTTCAGCCTGATCTCATTAAAATGATGGGACGGTGGCAACATTTTTGCAAAATGACGTTACGCGTGCAGTTCAGAGGTGAAATATCCACATTGTGGCACTAAAAGAGTGTTCAATATTCTTCGTTTGTAAGCTTAATGCCTTATAAAAAATGATAAAATCTATCTCCCTACCCTAAACCTAACCGATGGTGTCAGACAAAGCTAATTTGAGGTGAAAAAAGCAATTTCTGATGCAACCATGTCATTTTGTGGTGCTTATGTGACACTTTTGACTCGCATGCTCTTCAGGACTCAACCCCTGCTCTATCAATTAGGCTCCCGCACAATTTGATCACACATGAAAAAGTCTATAAATGTATTTAGTTATGTAGCGCAAACATTTTAAAGTCATTCACTATAGTCAATGTGTTTTTATATCATAGACAGCATTGTGTGAGGAACAGGAGAAAAGTAAGTGTTTATGAATTGGTAATCTGCAGTTTTACTCATGATGTGTGCGAAAGGGAATTAAAGTCATTGTTTTAGCAACTCAAGTATTCATTTCACAAGGAAAGTGCCACGATACTAACAGCAAGGCACAAATAGCAAAAGAGGTAGGTATAGTAATGTGATTCTTTTAGAATGGGTTGCATATTAAAATATAGTCGGAGGTGAATTTCTTTGCCCTCATGTTGTTTTATCCATGTTGGCATCAACACAAGTTGGTTAGCTTATACCTTATGAACTCGCACACAAATGTGTAGAGTTTGACTAAGCCAAGCTTACACTACATGACCTGCAGTCAGCACCCTGCGAATCAGTCCTGTTTTTCATCGAGCGGTTGCGAACACTTCAGTACTGTAGTGTCTCAACTACACGACCATTCGTCTCCGACTGAGGACATGTGTTCATCAGGTGTAAGATGCGTTTTGGGTGATCCGATCACAAATGCACAAGCAAGATATCACTGTAACCCCTGGTCATTTCATTTGAACACTTGTGTTTGGATTTCGGAGAGAGAGTCTCTGATTTCATGAGGATATTTATCAATCATTACATCTGTGTTTTAATAAATGATAATGTGCAAAAAAGTACAAGATGAGAAAGAAAGCTCTAAAAACAGGTGTACAGTTTCTCTTATTTAATCGTAAACATGATGTTTAGAGCAGAATTCTGAGTTAGTTTAGTTCAGTACCTGCAACTGAGCTTCTAATGTGCATGCTGTTCATTTCTGTGTCCCTATTGTAAATGTTCATGCATTCACACTTATTTCCCTTTAAATCTGCACATAACCAGTGAAAAACCTGTCTTTAGCGTCATCCCAAGGATCGCCCAAAAGGCATCTTATAATTAAGATAATGAAATTAATTCACAAACTTGCACAGTTTATTCTTGATAACATGTCAACAAACATGAAAGAATGGCTCTTGCTCGATTGAGCACTTATTGGCACCACTTGCCAACAAAAAAAAAACAGCTGATAATAATAAAAACAGCGAGTAGGGAGATGTGGGTGAGGGTTTATTTTATTTTATTATTATTTTTGTTTCCTACTACCCAACACCTTGCTCTCCTCTTTCAACAAACATTAAAGGGATAGTTCACCCAGAAATGAAAATGTTCTCATCATTTACCCACCCTCATGCCATCCCAGATTTGTACGACTTACTTTCTTCAGCAGAACACAAATTAAGATTTTTAAAAGAATATTTAATCTCTGTAGGTCCTTACCATTGTGTCCTTGAGCAAGGCACTTAACTCCAGGTTGCTCCAGGGGGATTGTCCCTGTAATAAGTGCACTGTAAGTCGCTTTGGATAAAAGCGTCTTCCAAATGCATCAATATAAATAATAAGTAAATATAAGTGATATGATAGGTGTGGGGTGAGAAACAGATAAATAGTCAGTTTTTACTAGAAATTCTTCCCCCTGCCCAGTATGTATGCATAAAGGATGTGAATCACCAAAAATACAAGAAGAATGTGAAAGTGAAAGTTAAGGTGGAGACTTTACTAATTTATAGTAAAAATGGACTAAAATATTGATCTGTTTCTCACCCACACATATCAAATTCTTCTGAAGACATTGATTTAACCAGTGGAATAATATGGATTACTTTAATGCTGGCCTATGTGATTTTTGGAGCTTCAAAATATTGCCACCCATTCACTTGCATTGGGAGGACCAACAGAGCAGAGATGTTCTTCTAAAAATCTTCATTTCTGTTCTGCTGAAGAAAAAAGTAATACACATTATATGTTGTGAGATCCGAGACTTCTCTCATCGCAGACCAGTCGCCGATTCACAACATCAAAGGAGACGAGCGTGAGTAATGTAGTGTATACTATGCTTAGATGCACAGACTCTGATGTCAACCACAAATGATATAGGAAGTGTTTTTTCCTCCCTTTTTAAAAGCTGATCAGCCTATTTATTTTGCTTTGCTAACGATGCACAATTATGTGATTAGTTGCATTTTATTGTTTATTTTCAGCATTGTCCCCGTTTCCCCAAAGCAATCAGAACAGAGCTGCGATCCATTTTGGGTTGTGACCCACCAGTTGAACACCACTGCACTGGAGTATTTTTCTCACTTTTTTCACCCTCTGAAACCACAATTCGTCTCCCTACTCTCCGGTCACTCCATTCTTCTGTCCTCTCAGCTCACTTCCATTTTACCTTCACAGCCTAATCACAGTGGCTTATGGGAATTGATTTCTCGCCTGTGCTCCCCAGTGAGACTTTGGGCTCTGCTATTGCTCACAGTGTTTGTAGATGCTGATGGATGGGAGAGAGGCGCAGTGTGGGCTGTTCAGCTTATCACACCAAACACTCTTAACAGGGAGGAGACGTCCAGATGGTATAAACACTAGCACAGAAAAACAGAGGCGGACTAGTGGCATAACGCAAATGTGTGATTCCAGGAAATAGAAACGGCCAACACCTAAGGGAAAAAACAAAGTCTTTTCAAAGGTGACAAACAAGACAATCGCCCCCAGTCAGAAAAACAATTCCTTGTTATTTTGAAGGTTTTAAACCATTATTTATGGTTCTGAACAACTAGTTTACCTTTTTACAGAGGGAAAAAAAAAGAATACTGGTGGGTCGTGAGCCAACAATGGCCCACAGGTCTGTTCAGGGTTACGGACGGCAAATATAAAACAATTCTAAAAGTAAATAACAAAATGATTGTGAATAGTAAGGTTAGTAAAATAAAAAGGCTTATCAACAAATTAAAATACAACTCGGACAACATTAAACACAGGTTCACGTGCAATACGGATAATTATGGTTTGTGAAGACCACAATGTGATTTATGCAGTGAATTATTGGCAGGTGGGTGCATGAAATCATTCAAATTCATTAGACTTTTAGAAATTAAATACCCAATTTTGCATATTGTTGGGCCTGGGCAGAAATACATTTAAATTTATGATTTTAAGGGCATTTTTGTTTACTTTTGTGTTATAAACAATATTGGTTGTGCTGGTTTGCCACTTAATTTTCAATGTAAAATCTGGATCCTGAAGCAAAAATCCCTGTTTTAAGCCACCATTTATGGTTCAAAACAACTAGTTTACCTGGTTTTGGGTGCAAAAGGGTTATTTAAGGTGTATCAAACTGTGCTATTTTGCTCTGGCATTCATGACATGTTATTTTTGCTAAAGTTTGAGGGGTGTGAAAAAGAAATAAACGGACCTGTCGCAAAAGGTACAGTAAGTGGCATACAGTTGGCCCCAAAGCAGCTTTGACGCCTTAATTTGAATTATTCTTTGAAACCTGTCAAAAAGTTCAGTGCGACAACGGCTACAACAACAGACAAGAAAATAAGTGTAAATTATAAGACTGGCTTTAATAGATGTGCTAAAACGTCAAAGACAAGGTAAGTGTGTGACTCTTATCTTTTAAATAGCTTCAAAATGCACCAGGACTGACTGTCCCCAACAGTGTAAAAGAACATTTTCACACAAACATTACAATTGTCATCAATTACTTGCCTTCATGTGATGTATTTTTCTCCATAGAACACAAAAGGAGAAATTTTGAAGAATGTTCAAACAGCTCTTTTCCATACAGTGAAAGCATACAGTGACAATAAGCTATAATTTTTTTTTTTTAAAAGTCCAAAAAAAAAATCACCATAAAAACTTTTATAAAGAATGCACTTGAAGACAATATAAGTCTTCGGAATTTTAGGAAAAGACTGAAATTGAAGTTGTTACTTCATGATAATCTTCTACTACTCCTCTGTAGTTGTTAAATCTCATTCGCACCTGCGCATATTCAAACTTGGTACATCAACATGCGTTGCGGCATGTTTGAAGTCAGTGACATTAGACAACATTGGTTCTTGCATATCTTATAACCAAATGTCAAGTTTGAAACATTTTTGAAGTCAATTAAGTTTGGATTGACATGAGAGTAAGAGTAAATGATGACAATTTAGTTTTTGGGTGAACTATTGTACTGTTAATTCTATGTTGAGTGAGTGAAAGGAATTGGTGTACAATGGCGTTTATGAATATCATCTTACCATCTATTCTGCTGACGAGCTCTTCCAGTGCCTTCACTATAATCTGAATCCCAGGCTGGGCGAATGTGTAGTTGTCCTGATTGAGAAAAACAAAAGGGAATTTTGGAAATTTAGAATAATAAATTAAGATGTTAAGCTAGTTTACAAATACGCCTGTGCTGTTCCGGGGCCCAGGACAACCTTAATTTATACAATATCTGTATATATTTTTTTATTAAACATTTAACGTGTATAGAAGCATTAATTTGTGTACATAGCAACACATTTTTTTTTGCTTTCTCGGGGAAGGAGAAGGGGTGGGGGGTCTATGGGACAACCAGATCTTTTGGTTCCCTCACCTCCAGAATCTTACCCTTGTTACAACTCTGGATTTATATGCAAAAAGGCATTATGGGCAAAGCATAAAGCTTAGCTCCATAGAATTCAACGCATTGGGGAAGGTTTACATATGTAAAAAGGTCATTAGAGATTTGCTATCTTGGTACCAGTTGATTAACTCCAGGAACAGTGAACGCTATAATGTGATCGTTATTTCATAATAATGTGGTTTTTCCTCTACTCTTCTCTTGTGGGTCATTAAGGGCCAGCGGCATCTGCTGTGCTCGTGTTTTAGCCAGAGGGGACGTTTGTACGGGAAGACACATTCAGTGTTCTGATCTGTGCATATTTTCTGCCCTTCAGTCCGAATCTGCTTAGCCAATGAACACAACAGAGCACTACCCACGGGACAACCTGACGCTGGCCTTTGACCCTTGCTCCTGCCTGCAGACAAACAGCTAGACACGCTAGCTTCACTCTAACAGACGGTCTTTCTCCAGGAAAGATTAGCTCATGATCTGAATCCCTCCAGCATCCTAGCTTTAACTTCCTGTCTTGAGTTCTTTTTGGTTCTCTACCCTTGGAAGGATAGTGTCTTATCCATCGAGGCTTAAGTTGAAAAAAAAAAAGCAGTATTCATCTCCTTTTTTACTGCATTGCATTCAACTTTGTCTCTGTCTTTTAAAAAAAGGACAGGATGACCACTACAGGGTATAGTTTGACTTAAAAGACACGATTAGAGATATTGGCTTTAAGTTCCAAATCCTAGAGAGCTGCCTCACTTTTTGAAGTATTCATCCATATGTATTTGTTTTCTATTCTGTAATCTTATTCAACATATTTGTAATGTACGTTTTAATATATTTTTCATAAAATGGTATGATTGCATTTTTAGCATAATCTGAGGAAAAGAAACACAATTATTTATACCAGTTGTGACAGAACGACATGCCCTTCCCATGGACGCCCTGGCTCGTGTGATCCCAATGAAGAGCCTCAGCACCACTACATTTAAACAGGCGTGCCTCTCCTCAGGAGATAAGTCTCTACCTTTTGGTGTCTTTACAGGTCCCAGGAAAGGAGTGGGGAAGATCCGGTGCGAGTTAGATGTGTCACCGGACCCACACCCCAGAACCCTGGTGAGAGTTGGAGCACGTGTCACGGCCGACGGGCCAGGTTGTCAGGTCGATGTTCCCCTCAAGTGCCGAGGCCCAGGGAAGCCGGACCGCTCAAGTGAAGCCGCACAGTGTTGTCAGTTTTTACTGCTTATATGAAATATGTTTTTTTATCTTAATCTTGACCAACCGTTTTGGAGATTTCAGTCTTTCCCCATTCAAGGAGATGGGAGCAGCACTTACATGCCGCTTGTTTACATAGCTACACAAACTACCAAAGAGTGCTCCAAAAACAGCCGGAGGGTGGACTGACTTATCTTGAAAAAGAGACTTTGTTGAATGGATCTGTATTAATTCTTTTGTTTAGATTCTTGAAATGGTCTATATAAATAAAGCTTTACTTACCTTTATTTGTAAAGTTTACAACCCACATTAACCACCCTGTTTTGGGCACTTGGTAGCTGGTAAGGCTTGCAAACTTTTTTTTATTAAATGAAGTGTGTCTATACTGATCCTCAAAGCAAACCAAAACCCAAAATTGGATTTTTATTTTATTATGATTATTATTATTTAATTAATTCATTCAAATCCAGTGGTTAACATTAGAGCATCACAGTATTAATGAAAGTGATTAGACTCTTGCTTGAGAATTAATTATTATTGATATATTATCATTGTTATTACTACTATATTGAATAATACATTTTACTATACAGAAGTAATAGATTTCTGTAAAACAAACAAGCAAAAAAAACAATTATACGTGTCTAGTTAAATGGAGCTTTTTAATTTTGTCTTATGTTTTGGCGGACAACCGAATGTTTTTGAAGGCTTCACTTCACACCTCCGGAAAGGCAGTTCGCTATATGGGCTAATGTGCATATTAACTGCAAAAGGCTGTGATTTAATTATACAAATATACAGTCTGCTTGTGGTATGTGCTTCCCAGTGAAGTCCTCTGCTCTTTGTCATTAATGCACACACAATGCATGAGATTTTGATGATGCGGTTAATGTATAGGCAGTGGCTTCTCACATTCATTTACTGTTGAAGCACACGGCTCATGCAAACCATATATTTGTTTAATTAAATCTTACCCTTTTTGTGGTTTATATCTAGTATTGATTAATTGTGCATTTATACATTAATTTCATCCCAAATAATTCCGCAACATGGAAATCATAGGGCCCTTTGTATGATGTTTTATTTTCTTTATTAGTTTGATTTTTAATTATAAGATGAAATGTCACAAATTAGCGCTGTAGTGTGACATAGATTTCCATAAATGGGCACTTTGGGCAGTTTAAGATATACAAAAACTAAAATAAAATGATCAGTTATCAAATCAACCACAATGTGTTGTGAATTATCAGTTAGCGATATCGGCATGGAAATTCCATATTGGTCCATCCCAAATAAAAGTATATATATATATATATATATACATACAACACATACAAATATTTGGTAAACAAGTCCAATATTAATTGTATTGAACAGTGTTGTAAGGGATAGTTTACCCAAAAATGAAAATTTAGACATTTACTCACACTCATGTTGTTCCAAACGCATATACATTTCTTTATTCCATGGAACACAAAAGGAGATGTTAGGCAGAATGACAGCCTCGGTCACCATTCACTGTCATGGTAAGAAAATGCAATGAAAGTGACTAAGACTATCATATTGCCTAAAATATCCTTATTGTGTTCTGAAGAAGAAACCGTCTTACGCGTTTGGAGCAACATTACGGTGAGTAAAAATGACAGATTTTTCATTTCTGGGGTGAACTGTTCCTTTAAGTATTAAATGACAAAATAAGGCTTCTTTTTGGAACATCCTTTGTAACTGGAGCACCTATAATTACTTAAAATGCTGCCTACGAAGGTAGCACACAAGGTTTTGGAACATATTGACGGTTTTAGGGGAACTGTAGTTAAACACACACACACCTGTATCCCGTCCAGCAATTTGCTCATGCACCAAAAGCTGTCGGCTTCAATGTTTCGTTGAGTATCCAGGGGTAAACTCGCCATTTCAAAATTTTCCACATCCTCCTCTATGGAAAAGAACACACACACACACACACACACACACACACACACACACACACGTTTGTGATGTGACTCGTATGCACAGACACCACAAAGCCATTAGATCATTAGCCGGAAAACTGCATTCTTTTTCAACACATTTCATCAACCCTGTATCTGCAGGTGTTTCACTTGCAGCTATGACCTTTCTTGACTCTTTAAACATTATGTACTAAATTATGCTGATATACACACAATGCCCCTGAGAGCTAGACCTGGCTGGGAGAGACTACTCTGTGCCACTCACCATATGACTTATGTGGTCTTCAATCTCTCTCTCTCTCTCCCCCTCCCTCCCTCTTTTCTTAATAAGGATGGAGGGAGGGATTGGGGAGGGAAGGACAAGGGGCTATTTGAAGAAGCATGGAGTAAAGAGAGAGAGTGTTCTAGGCATGTTTGCAAACAGCTTGCACATTGCCAAAGCAATTCAGTCAATCACGCATCTGTTATCGCAGTACATGAGCAGAAATGTAGATAAGAAGGTCAGATAGAAGGTCAAAGACGCAATGAAGAAAACATGCTCTCGAACAACAGATGATTTTCAACTGAAGATGCCACTCAACATGTGCTGATGGGCACACTTTAGCAACTGCCACTGGATTCTGTTGTTAAGCAGACTAAACAGAGATTTTGGGAGGATGATGCAATCATAACCAGAATCAGGCTGCATTTTGCATTCCTAAGTGCATGTACTTCTGCATGCTGGTAATGGATAGTATAGTTTTAAGTATTTTGTAAGAAAATATGCCAGTACTGGGGCACATTACAATGTCATAAAATTGCATATTTGTCACATACTCTTTGTGTTTACATGAAAGCTTTACCACCTTAAAAATATTTTTTAAAGGTGACTTAATTAATCCAATGTTAAAATCCTTTCTCATCCCATCTGAATTTGACACAATAAAACATTGCTCTGTTTGTTTGAGCATCCCATTAAAAATCCTCAATGGATCCATTAACGATAATTTTAGTACTTTTAAGGAAGACATAGAAATGCATAGATATTTGGAAATAGAAATGCAAATTTGTCTTAGATTTACTGCCCTCAGCAGCCTGATACCAAATGATCAGATCATTTAATATTTTAACTTTTATTTTAATTTTTTAACTTTTCCCTAAACTATTGCAGAAGGAAAAACAGCTGATGTGGGAACGAGTGAAAGCCAGAATGGGATTCAAGCAAAAAATATGGATGGACAACAAGCTGGAGATGGAGCTGGCAGGATGAAAAACAAAAAAGCAGAGTAAATGGCCCTCTTTGACCAAAAATGAAGCGTGGAGTGCCCTGGTGGTCACAGCCTGGGCCACTGCACAGGAAAGACTCCTGATCCGTTGAGCTTTCCACATTTCAACATCACTCCAAAGCTTTGGACACAAACACAGAGTTCTGCTGAAAAAAGCTGCTTTGAAGAATGCTGGGGAAATCATGTTTGTGCCACAAAGAGAGGCTTTGCCACCCTGTATTCTGACCCTGTGGGGAAGAAAGGGTCATTGTTCTGTGTCTGAGAAAGAAACCCATTGCTCCAGATGATCTGAGAGATCATTTGATAATGTGTGAAGACATACAAACGTGGAACAAATCAAGGCTCATTGAGGTTGGCTCTTCCTGCTCATAATTGGCTTCCTACATGTCTTATATTAAGCATTAAATGATTTATATTATATAGCGCTGACACTATATGGATGACCCATATTTAAAGCCATAAGCAAAACATCCAGACAACTGTGAGAACTAAACAAATTGACGCTTCGGTAAGCTCACCGTTGCTCGCTCTGACAAGCTTTGCAGAAATTCCCATTGGAATTATGGGAGAATGCCGTGAATGATGTGGCTTTTGGCTAAATATTCTCATGAACAGAATTGATAATGTTTTTATGTGGGCTGGAACGAAAAGTTACAATTTAAAGCATATTTATCTGATGTATTTTGTAAAAGAAATTGTTAAATTACACAGTAATTTGACTGAAAATTGTGGAAACTGTGAATCAGAATTGAGGTAACCGATTATCACAGCCACTTCAAAAGAGAAAAGTGTGATTTAATAGCGATTACACACTTGATAACATTAGTGTAAGTAAACAGAACTGCTCATAACACACTCACTATGATGCCTTTTCTGAGATCTGAATCAATACATGAATTAATTAACATTAAGTTATTAGCTTAAATTAACCTTGGAGCAAATGTAGGTGTCCTTGTTGAAAATATACATGTTCATTTGGGAATGAGGGCAGACACCATTTAATCCATAGCATGCTATTGTCAAGATTTATTTAAAGATTATTAAAACGCAACCGTAAGAAAACTGTAAACAGCGTACAATTTATGATCTATAGTTGACATGTAATATATTGGGAAGTTGACATGTCCTGCATACTGAATCTCCCAAACTATTTGCCCAAACCAATTATTTTATAATTATACAATACAATTTTTTACATATTAATTGAGACCACATGGACTACATGTTTAAAAAAAAAAAAAAAAAAAAAAAAAAATCACACCACAGGATATATAAAATGAACTAGAAGGCAAAAATCTATGAAAAAAAATTATTGTGACCAGTTACAGTACCTAAATTAAGAAGTTCTTTACAGTTCCTTACATTCAAACAAATTTTAACCTAAAAGCAATAAAATGATTATATTGTAAATCTATGGCATCATTTTATAATATATAATAATTGTTAACAAAAAATGGTTAGGGTCAAAATGATGTTATTGCATCAACTACTGGATGTCGGAAGAATGGTTTATTGTGAGAATGATGATTATAATACTACATTTATTTATTGAACATTGGCGTCTTTTATATCAGATTTGAAAAAAACAACAAGAGGTGGTGCAGTATTGCTTTTACCCCTTAAGCGTGGTACAAAACACTGTAATGAACAACCTCTCGTGGCTTATTGCTTTAATCAAATTCAACACCAAACTACAACAAACTTGTCACAACCAGACTATCCTTCTAGCCCAGACTGTCCACTTAATACTAAAATTGCACAGTAATGGCACAAATAACAGCCCATAAAACTAGTAGGACAATAAATAAAAAGGTGAAAATATCACACTCCCTCTTAAGTCTTCATAGAAAATGAACGTGTGTGTGTGTGTGTGTGTGTGTGTGTGTGTGTGTGTGTGAGGGACGGAGAGAGAGAGATAGGGCATTGATGCTTTACAGAGGAGATTTCCCTGCTGTCCTCTTTGCCTGTCAGGGTAAATGTGATGATTTACCCTTTGAGAATATTCTCTCTCTCACCGGCTCACTCTCCACTTCAAATCCTTCGGTGCATCAATACTAACACTTTAAACCGAAGGGCGCCTTGACTCTCCTTCCTGCCGGCTACTCTTTAAAACACTACTCTGATATTGAGCTATGAATGAAGCGCCAATACTCTCTCCTCCACTCTCTCTCGGAGGACGACCTCTGCAGAAAGCTAAAAAGCTTGCTGAGGAGCCCTAGAAAGCCACTGAGCCGTGCCGTCCAAGAGCAACAGCAAATGGAGAAGAAGTGAAATTTCAGCGAAAACAGTGAAAACTTCATACTTTGAGAGCAGCCATATGCCAGAATATGTGCACTTCCATGCTACACAGTATGCAAATAGCAGTACGTCAAATGAGTAGGCTATCCAAATTCTCAGTATTCATGAACAACTGGGCAAACAATACCTGGAAGATGTACTGCATCTGCTGGGATTCTGAGTGTGTTCCAACAGTTGACATTTTCTAATAAAGCCAATGGAGTCAAAGAGCTGATTCAAAAAGTACAAAATTCTCTAGGAACCAAAAAAGTTGTCATTTGCAGTTAAATTGTTCATGTGTAACAACACTAGTGTAAAGTGTTGACTTGAAGATTAGGGAGACTTTTAATAGACTGAATTAGCCTGATAAGGTGTGTAAAATCACAACCAGGCCCCGCCCTCCTCCCTGTCACACACGGTCTTTGATTTTTCATGGGAATAATAGCATGGCTGTGAGGGATAGACTAACCGGCTATCTCTCACAGCAATGTTGTCATTCACATCAAAAATCAAAGATGGCACTACTGTGAATACGGTCTATAATTGGAAGCAAACATGCCAAGATAACATCAATAAGCCAAAGAGAGCAATTTTTTCTATGTTAAAATACTTTCTTTAATTCCATTTTAGGCGCAGAAATTACACAATTCACCTTAAATCAATAATATAGTGACGAAACTGAGATTAGAGCTGGGTTTCAATTCAGATTTCCCGATATTATTTAAGTCCGATTCACAATCTCTTGATTCCGATTTTGATTGTGATTAAATTGCAATTAGTTTGGTTAAATTTCAGGTATAATGTCCATTTTGCTTACATATGAAAACAATTTAATGATTCACAATACCAAATTCAATCCCACAACAAAATGCTAACTAATGAGCAGGCATGGGTAAAAAAATATAAATTTCCCGATGCATTGTCATCTTCATTTTAACTGAATTGATTTCAAATCTTAAATCCCAAGATCGATCTTCTACTCTACACACAAACCTCTCCTACAATGAGAGTAAATCACTCACAATTGCAACCAAATTTCTCAGTATCTTAAGACAGTACCGTTTTTTTAGCACATGATCAAAACAATCCATGTACTGTAAATACTTGTAAATAGAACAAATTATCCAATTCAACAATAAACATGTAACCAAATATAATATATGCAATATAGTATAATTATTGATCGAATACATTGATTTGTGCATTTTTAAAAAGCTAAAATGTGACCAAAATGATTAAAAACTAATTAAATTAAAATGTTCTTCATTTAGAAGTTCCCCTGTATAATAAACAGCATTAGCCATGAGAGAATTTCTTTCATATGGAAGCAAAAGGGATATTATAACTGAAATACACCCATATACCCAGCCCTAAATTTGAGTATGCATTGTTTCAAGTTCTCAAGTAATTATTCAAGACAAGTCAGTAACTGCCAAAACAAAGAAAACATTTACAAGCAAAAGCACAAATAAAAAAATAGAACAATGATACAAATTAAGAGAACAGTGCTTTAAAGTTTTTAACAGCAGCATCACGTTCAATTAAACATTCATAAATTAAAAACTACTTAAATTACTGGTCTTCACTGTATGATAATACATTAATACTTTTTAACGTGTTTTAAGTTATCCAGCCAAGAACAGTGAGTGGTTCTCATTTTCTTGTTATTGTTATTGTTGTTTATTTTACTGACATAGTAGACAGCGGCAGGTTTGTTGGGCTATATTTACACCCAAAGTTGATATTTTGACACAAATCTATTGTTTGTCCTGCTGTTTAAAGTTCACTTTAGACATTTTTACATTAATGCCTCACCAAGACGGAATTTTGAAGTGGAATTTTACCATTTAGTTGAGGATCTGCAAACCGTAACTCCGTGAGCGTTCTCAGAGCACATGCGCAAATAAGCGTGCACATAAGTGCATACAAATAAGCTGCCTGACAGTCAGTCAAACAACACGTAGTTACCGAAATTTGGAAGTAAAAAGCAATCTTTAAGGTTTGTGTTATTTGTGTAGTTTCTCCCTGTACTCTCTTTTACTTTTGGCTTGTTAACGATAACCAGTGGTTGTATTGCGGTTGACTGGTTGACGGTCGACCATCAGAATATTGAGAACCTCTGGCATTAGAGCAATGGATCTTGTGATTTTGCAAACCGATATTAGGATAGTTCAAATTGAAATCACGATTAATCGAAAAAAAAAAGTTGTTTTTTTTATGTCATGTAAAGCCAGTGTTGCTTCATTAATCTGGGCTCAGGTCCTTTAAACTTTCGTAATTGTTGCTAGTATGTCATTGATAACAAATTTTTTTTTTAAATTAAACATTGCTTAAAGGAAATAGCAACATGGTGGATGTACACTGGCGGCCAAAAGTTTGTAATTATGTACAGGTTTCAGAAGGAAATTTGTACTTTAATTCACAAAAGTGTCATTCAACTGATCACAATGTATAGTCAGGACATTACTGATGTAAAAAACAGCACCATCACTATTTGAAAAAAGTAATTTTTTATAAAATCTAGACAGGTCCCATTTCCAGCAACCATCACTCAAACACTTTATCCTTGAGTAATCATGCTAAATTGCTAATTTGGTACAAGAAAATCAATTGCCATGATCAAACACAGTTGAAAGCTATTTGGTTTGTTAAATGAAGCTTAACATTGTTTTAGTGTTGCAGTAAGCAATAGACTGGCATGTCTTAAGGTACATTTTTGGTAAAAAATGGCAAAAAAGAAACAGCTTTCTCTAGAAACTTAGTCAATCATTGTTTTGATGAATGATTGACTGAAATTTCATACAAAAGTGTACATTAAAATCTTCAAAGACAAAGGACAACTGGCTCTAACAAGTACAGAAAGAGATGTGGAAGGCCAGATGTACAACTAAACAAAAGGATAAGTACATCAGAGTCTCTAGTTTGAGAAATAGACACCTCACATGTCCTCAGCTGACAGCTTCATTGAATTCTACCCGCTCAACACCAGTTTCATGCACAACAGTAAAGAGAAGACTCAGGTATTCACGCCTTATGGGAAGAATTGCAAAGAAAAAGCCACTTTTGAAACAGAAAAACAAAAAGAAAATGTTAGAGTGGGCAAAGAAACACAGAAATTGGACAACAAATAATTGGAAAAGAGTGTTATGGATCTTAACCCCACTGAGCTTTTGTGGGATCAGCTAGACTGTAAGGTGCAAGAGAAGTGTCCGACAAGACAGCCACATCTATGGCAAGTGCTACAGGAAGTGTGGGGTGAAATGTCACATGAGTATCTGGAAAAACTGACAGCTAGAATGTCAAGGATCTGCAAACCTGTCATTGCTGCACGTGGAGGAATTTTTGATGAGAACTCTTTGAAGTAGTTTAATTTTTATAATTTTTTTTAAAATCGTAACTGTAATGTTTCACATTATTAATGTCCTGACTATACATTGTGATCAGCTGAATGCCACTTTGGTGAATAAAAGTACCAATTATATAAGAGCAAAATCTGTACATTATTCCAAACTTTTGGATGCCAGTATAGTAAGTTTGTGAATGTGATTATACTACACACGCTTACATACAAAACATTATTCTGACATCAACAGTCGAAAAGTTTGTTTATTATCTAAATAGTACATGCCACAGAAGAATGAGAATTAAAATGCAGCCTAAGTTAATTCGTTAAAGCAATGAACTCCAGCCATGTCCACCCTGGTAGTCTCGGATGACCCCATCACGCATATCTGAAGGCAGGGGTGAAACCCACGGCATGAAAGATCGCCTTGCAGGCATGCACTTATCTCTTTTATCTCCCGTTGACAGCCTGTTTGGATCATGAGGTCCATTCAGATGCATCGATTGGTGGGTCAAGCCCCCTACCGTGTGCTCGGCACCCTCTACAAGCCTCCGTAAACACTTAAATCCTGCCGATCAATGCGGCTCATTCAACCTGCTGTATTGAATCGCTCACTCACACTCACGCAGAATCCCAAACACATATTCACACTCGCAAACAATTTATAGGCATAAAGGACCCAAAGAATGACATGAAAGATTCAATGTGAAAATTTACTTTTCAGTAAATGAGCTTCATGGAGAACAGAGAGAAGGAGGGAATAAAGAGAGAACTGAAGCAGAGGTAGACAGCAAGAGAGGGAGAGACAGACAGGGGAGAGAAAGAAACAAAATCGATTGGTGATCCAGGTAATCTGTGGGTATGTCCCGGTGTTTGGACTGGTGACATTGCAGTAGCAGCACAGCAGAGAGATCAATGAGCCACCTTCTGTTCTTCTGTAATCCTTAACTATCCATAAGTAATTAACCTTCAGATGAGAGGACAGGAAATAAATAAGGAAGGGAGGGGAAGACTGTTGGTTGGAGGAAGAATAGCAATAAGGATGAGAGCTAAAGTATACTTTCCTCTTTATCGGTTTGTCCCCCACCCCCCTCTCTCTCTCCTTATCCGTCCGTATCCTACTTCCTTCTCTCACCGTATGTCTGTCTGTCTCTCCATATGACTCCCTAATATCTTACTTTCAGTTTCCCTTTCCTTCTTGCAATCTGTCTCTCTTTGTATGTCTGTCTTTTCCTCTACCTATGTCTCACTCTCTTGTTTGTCTCTTTCCCCAGTCTCTCCTTCTCCCAGTCTGTTGGTCTTTTTGTGTCTGCATTTTTAGCCTACAGATTCATTTCACCTGATAGGATATTGTCAAGTTTGTTTATAACTGTATAACAATTTTCCACCTCTGTCTGTCAGTTACAGGCCTGTCTATAAGTCAAATCTTAGACTTGTAAGATCAACGCACTATTAGCTGAGCAACAGAACTAATGTGCCCAAACAAAATTCAAAATTATGATTTCAATTTTTTGAGTCAAATAAGAGATGATAAAACACTGTCAGAAAGACACGTCCCTTACCTACAAATTCAGAGAGGAAAACCACAAAAAAGGGTGTGACTAGGTCATTAATGCCCTGCACGTATCCGCTGGCGGGGTGACGGATAGCCCAGATGAAGAGAATTCTCTCAAAGACCTGAAAAATAAGACAAAGCCTCTGAATAACCACAAAATTATTCATTTCTCAAAAGAGCTTTGATTGTTGTTGAATTCAGACTCTTGGAAAACCAACAGGTCCGCTCATTCTGATGCAAGCATCTTCAAACAGCTGCATTTCAAGTGTGTTCCTTCAGTACTATGTGTTACAAATGTTCAATACTTCTCTATGTGTTAAAAACACCACAGCACCCCCTGCTGATTTGCAATCACATTTTTTACAAAAAAATACTACATTTCTAAAAATATGATACATTTTCTTTAAGCAAAATATACATTCGTAATTATTAAATACCTTTAGCTACTACATTTATGAAAATTAATCATATTTTTAGAACTGAGATATTTTTTATTGACATTATTTTCATGACAATTAAAAAAATGTAAAACACACATTACAAATTACCTCCCAATTCTCATTACTGTAATGCATGGTAGTATTTGTAGTAATGCCTTTATTTTATGCTTAATTAAATAAAAATCAATGGGTTTTTACTTTTATACAGCAAAACAAAAACAAAAAAACTTATGACAATATTGAAAATCACCATTGACTCAAATGTAAATGTAAAAGAGACGCATAATGATCATTAAAATTTTGGAGGATGAAAATAATGTCACTTAATGGCTAAAATAGGCATCATGTTCTTTACACAAAATATTATATTCTTTTTGACTTTGGTGTGAAATGTGACCCAGAGTCTCTAAGCTTTATGAACACATTAAGAAATCAATACATGCTGTGTGAGACTGCATGTGTGAGATCAGTTGTTTTGTATGATGCTGGTGGGTGTCTGACACAGGTGCGGTGTGATGCAAGACTCAGGTGTTGACGAAGAGAAAGATATCACCCACCTCCTGCACCAGCGCCTGCTGGAACAAAGGAATCAAAGGGTTTGTCCTCGGGATATCGATGTGAATCTGTCAAAAACACACACAGACACAGGTGAACTAAAAAAATACACCCACACAAACACAAACCAGTTACCGACTCTGTATGTCAGAAAACACAGGTGACCCGGGTGAACATAAGAAATTAAATCAATATGCCTCGCAGCACTAAATTAAGTTAAATGTGCCTTTTTTCTTCCAATAAATGAAGGAAAAACCATCAGGGACCAAACTGAAAAATAACTATTTCAAAAAGACAAAATTCAAGTTAATTTATCTTACCGCTTATGGCATATACTTTTCTTTTTGCATCATGCTCACATACATTGTGTTTGGCATTAAAACATGCAAGTTTTTGTGTAAGCACATCAATCACTGTAACAAGCTTCTTCTCATAGTTCTCGGATGTCAAGATTTTCACCAAAACATGACTTAAATTCCACATTATTTCTCGTATGCCTTCAGAAGATCTGGAATATGACGCACAAGTCGCACCGACTAATCCATTTTAAGGTCCTTTTTTAAGCTTTGCCGCAAGTTCCTAAAAAGTGCCATCAAACTGAAATGCTGGACTAAGTGTGTTTAGAAAAACAAGACAAAAATACAGAGTATGACAATAATTCCATCATATCTTCACATACAGTAAATGTTTCTGCAGTAATACAGGTCACTCAACGGCCACCTAAGTATAGTTCACTTGTATCCACCGTCGTTCTGTAACCTATCAGACTGTCACCACTCTAAAAGATAATTTAGGAGTTTCTCCCCAGACAGACAGGGGCCAGTCCAACGGCTCTGTACAACCATATAAATCCTTGTAAAAGTCTGTGTCCGATTTGCATTGCAGTAGACAAAATGAGGGGCTGGGAGCCGGCGAGCCTTGAGGAACAGGACAAGTGAGGAGAGGACACAAGGAACAGCAAACGACTACCAGCCCTGCACCATTAACCCAAGTTTTACAGCCCATGAGAATATTGATTCCAGACCCCCCCCGCAGTGTATTACTAAAGCTTTTCAGACACCGCTGTAACCTTAACAGACTTACTGCAGAAATGGATTAGCATGGAAGGTGGTTGGGCTTTTCAAATGAGTGAGGTGGTCAGCCTAGTGGTAAGAGATACAGGCTTTTGTAGGTCTGTAGGTTCAAACTAAAGGCCCGAGTATACTTTGGTTGTCCGCTTTGCTGATCGCTAAGCGCACAGTATGCGTGACGCAACTTTTGTCATCAGCACAGTTGGCTTGTGGCCTGGATTGTCGACACATGGACAGTCCTAGACGGTGCGCATCGTAGACCTATGAGTCTGCCGCTGACTGTAATAAAAGTATATCTTAAAGCAGTTTTAAAGAATGGCTAGAGTAATTTTCAAAAATGTATAAAACTAGTGGTGCTCAATTTTTTTTGTCACACCCCCCTTTGAAACAAGAAAAAATTATCTGAATGAACATGTGGATTGTCCATCCATGATCGGATTGGATTATTATCATGCTACAGCTGAATAATAGAGTTAAACTAACAGCTGCAGCATGCAACATGGGACAGCTGTGTTGTTCAAGAGACGCAGGCGAGGGAGACAAGCAGGCGACCTGGTCAAGCTCCGTTGGCGCGGCTTTCGAACTGCTCATCTAGCGAATCTCCGCCTAACAAAATGGATGAACTACATCTCCTCACCCACACAAACAAGGACGTTTCAAACTCTGCTGCCTTGTGCTTCACAGAAACCTGGTTGAGTGAAGCCATTCCGGACAGTGCATTACATCTGCAGGGCTTCCAGCTGTTCAGAGCAGATTGCATTGCGGAGTTAACGGGGAAAACGAGAGGAGGTGGAACATGCTTTTTTAACGTAACAACTTTAAAGATGATGTGCTGTCCTAATTTGGAAGAGCTCTTTGTTAACTGTTCTAGCCGTTCTACTCGCAGCGGGAGTTTTTCTAGTTTATTCTGGTATTTACATCGGGTCAAACGCGTGTTTGAATGCCACGCTGCCTGCAACGGCTGGTTGATGAAATCACAGACACAAAACAACAATACCCGGACTCAGTTGTTATTATTATTCTTGGGTATTTTAACAAAGCAAACCTCACACGTGAACTGCCCAAATACAGACAGCACATCAAATGCCCCACCAGAGACAGAAATGTATTGGATCACTGCTACACAACAAAAGAGGATGCATATTGCTCTGTCCCTAGAGCAGCTTTGGGACTCTCAGATCACTGTCTGGTTCATCTTCTTCCAAACTACAGACAAAAACTAAAATCTGCTAAGCCTGTAGTAAGACCTGTAAAGAGTATACCAATGAAGCAGAGCTGGAACTACAAGCCTGATTAGACTGCACTGATTGGAATGTTTTTGAGGCTGCAGACACCAAACTGGACGAGATACCGTTACATCATATATCAGTTTCTGTGAGGATATGTGCAGCCCTACTAGGACTTACTAGGACAGAGGTGGGGATAAAGTGTTGTACAATCAGGCCAGGAATACACTGAATAAGTAAGATACTCTGAGAAGCTGAAAAACAAGTTTTCAGCTATCGACCCTGCATCAGTGTAGAGTGGCATGAAACAATTTACAAATTACAGGACTCCTACCCCCAAACCTGTGGTGGACCAACAACTGGCTGATGACCTGAATGTGTTCTACTGTAGATTTTAACGGCCCAATCTCACACCCCACACCCACTCTGACCTTCACTTCAAACAAAAACAAACACCTCCTTCAGTCCGCCTCCTCCCCCCTCCTGCTACTCAAACTGCACTTAAGATCTGTGAAGATGATGTGTGCAGTGTCTTTTGAAAACAAAAGATAAGGAAACCACAAGGCCCTGATGGCGTTTCACTTGCATGTATTAAATCATGTGCTAACCAGCTGGCCCCCATCTTCACACTGATTTTCAATAGATCACTGGAGCAGTGTTAAGTTCCCTGCTGCTTCAAACGCTCAATCATCATTTCTGTCCCAAAGAAACCAAAAATGTAATGACTTAATGAGTACAGACCTGTCTCCCTGACGTCTGCGATCATGATCAGGACATCACTGGACCCTTTCTAGATCTTTTTCAATTTGCTTATCGAGCAAACAGGTCTGTGGATGATGCAGTCAACATGGGATTGCATCATATCCTGCAACATCTGGACAGACCAGGGACATATGCAAGGATCCTTTTTGTGGACTTTAGTTTGCCTTTCAACACCATCATCCCAGCTATTCTCCTGACAAAATTACACCAACTCTCTGTTCCCACATCTATCTGTCAGTGGATTACCAGCTTTCTGACGGACAGGAAGCAGCTTGTGAGACAGGGGAAATTCACTTCCAGCATCTATACAATCAACACTGGTGCCCCCCAGGGATGTGTGCTCTACCCACTACTCTTCTCCCTCTACACCAACACCTGCATCGCCAAGGACCACTCTGTCAAGCTCTTGAAGTTTGCAGACGACACCACTGTCATCGGCCTCATCCGAGATGACGATGAGTCTGCATACAGAAGGGAGGTTAAACAGCTGACTGTCTAGTACAGTCAAAACAACCTTGAGCTGAACACGCTCAAAAGAGTGGCGATGAATGTGGACTTTAGGAGGAACACCCAAACACTGTCCCCCCTCACCATTCTAAACAGCACTGTGGTAGCAGTGGAGTCATTCAGGTTCCTGGGCACTACCATCTCACAGGACCTGAAGTGGGAGACCCACATTGACTCCATTGTAAAAAAGGCCCAGCATAGATTGTACTTCAGGTGATGCTGATACAGTTCTACTCAGTGGTCGAGTCTGTCCTCTGGACTTCAATAACTGTCTGGTTTGGTTCAGCTATGAAATCGGATATCAGAAGACTACAAAAGGACAGTTAGGACTGCTGAGGGGATTATTGGTTGCCCCCTGCCCTCCCTTCAAGAACAATACACTTCTAGAGTGAGGAAACAGGCAAGGAGAAAAAAATAATATATATGTCTATTGTGTATTCTATATACTTTAATTTCAATATTTATTTTTTATAACATTTATAAATATTTAAAAAAAAACAATGTTTTGTAATGTTGTGTACTGAAAGCTCCTGTCACCAAGAAAAATTCCTTGTATGTGTAAGCATACTTGGCAATAAAGCTCATTATGATTATGAAAAGCAAAATCACACTTGTAATGGTGCTGTATTGTCCATCTGTCAGCACAACTGTGAAAGCTGGACATACAGCACTCTTGCTTGTGTGATATTGCTTTATTAAAATGTGTATTGTGTACAGCTTGTTTCATTATTATAATTGAAATTTCATGACATAAATTGATAGAATGTGAAATGTTTAAATTTTTAAAAAGCTTAAATGTCATTAAAATGATGTGAAGTCATACATATGAATACTATATGTATATATATATATTTGAACGTGTCTGTAGAGGGTTGAAATAAGAAAACAGTGCTTAAAGTTTATCAAAGCAGTAATAAGCATTCAAGTAAATCCAGTAAAAAAAAAAATACTTAAAATTACTGTAAGATTCTTATTAGGGCTGTGAATCGATTAAAAAAATTTCTGTGATTAATTGCGATTAATATTTGCATATAGAATTTAAGTAATTAAAAGTTTGGCAAAATCTTTTAACTATTTCCAGTGGACTTTTTTTTTTTTAATAATAGGATCAGATGGGCAGATTAAATTCATATCAAATTGAACATTGCCAATGCATTATTAGACACTATACATACATATATAAAACAATTTTAATTTAAAATTTAATTTGCTGAAAAAAAGTCTTGGTTCAAAACAAAACAAGGGTGAGTTAATAATGAATGAATTTTCATTTTTGGGTGAACCTTTAAGTACCTTAAACATGACATGTGCTCAGTGCTCCATGTACGTTCATGTTGAACTTAAAGATAATCAGGCATAATTAATTATTTATTAAGTTTTTCCATTACAGATTCAGGTCACGACAAACTTCCTTTATTATTCCAAACAAAAACAACACCTAAGCCTCTTCTTTGACTATGTAATTGTGTACCTCAGTTCTCATGGTTACAAAGCGCTGAATCTAATTAGTTTTAATACAGCTGTATTTTGCACTAAATTTTCCCTCTAGGATCAATAGTGTGTATATAGCTAACTTCCTACAAGATAGCAGGATATCCAGTATTTGCCTGAGGGCTTTCAAGGTTTAGTAGACAAAATTAGGTTTAAAAATGGTTTAAATTTAAAGAAGGTGATAAGGTCAGACTATAGCCAAACTTTTGACTATCAGCAAAAAGTCTGGTCCACTCTGAAGTGTACAGTGGCCAGGAACTGCCCAGTTAGATAGGAAGTGGCTGCCTGACATTTATTTTAAATTGACAATCCAAGTTATAGTAAAGTTTAGGCCTGGTAAACCTGAAATCGATGATACAACAATAAAAAATAAAATAATATATATATATAAATAAATAAATAAATAAATAAATATGCAGCAGTCTCTGCAAAAGTAACAAAGCATTAAGGAGTGGAAAATGTGTGCAAAATAGGGTTGGGAACCGAGAACCGGTTCTTCTTCAGAACCGGTTCCATTCTTTACAAAATACCGGAATCGGATGATCTTCTTGATTTCGGTTCCGTTAACTGTACCCCTGCGTGAATTTCCAGCCAATGCAGATGCAACACTGTACTAAAATACTCTGACAGTGTTTCCAGCAGTACATTTCTACAGAAGCACTGCTCTCTACTGGGTCAAAAGCGTAAAACACACAAACAAATTACTTTTCAGCCAGCTCTGTTGAATCTACAGCTCAAAACAGGCAGTGCTTCCAGTATGGTTCAATTCCTGAAAGAATGATTTAGATGAGGCGGTTCTTTTGAATCTACGGTGCAAAACGTACAGTGCTTCCGGAACAGTCTGGTATTGTATTAATCTTACAATGATGTGCAAGTTATGGAAATCCAACTCGAAATCAAATAAGAACTCACACATTGCTCTTCGGAACCAGAACCACCGGGCTGGCCCATTTACTGTGGGATTTTTCCATTACCCTCATATCGAGCATGGCCTTTAATTCTCCCTGAAACACTTTATTTTTGTGCTCAGGTAATCGGTAGGAACGACTGTGTACCACTACCCCTGGGGTTGTTTCGATATGGTGATTTTATGTGGTTTGTAAGACCGGGAAGGGACGAGAACATGTCCATCTCACCACCTCCCATGGGGACCACCTCACTCCACAGCTTTAGCAGGTTGAGGTAGTAAATTTGCCATACTCTGCCCTGAGTAATTACTCTGAGTAATTTGGAGCTTGATGTGGGTAGTGATACATGGACTTTATCTCCCTGTGTAAATTCCAATAGCCAAGCTCCCCTGTTATACAGCCAGGACTGAGGTTCTTGAGCCTGTAGAAAATTCTCCTGTGATAGTTGCCCCAATGAATGGAGTTTTGCTCTCAAGTCAAGAACGTATTGAATTTCGTTTTTGCTGTTTGAAAGTAGGGACCTTGACCTGAGAGCAAAACTCCATTCAAGCTCTAAATTCCTCCCAATTTTCCCTCACAACGTCTAAGACACTGGAGGCTTGCAGGATCTCTCGAACTGCAAATAACAGGGGTTCAAGCCACTTATCCCAATTCTGAGCATCTTTGTGCACAAACTTATGAATCATGTTTTCAGGGTTTGATTAAACCATTCAACCAAGCCGTCTTTTTGGGAGTGGTACACACTTGTCCGAATCAATTTAAAACCCAATAATTCGTCCAGCTCACGTAGTGTACGTGACATTAAATTAGTGCCCTCATTAGTGAGGATTTCTTTCGGAATCCCCACTCGGGAGATGATTCTGAAGAATGCCTCCGCAACACTACGTGCTGTAATATTGAGTAGAGGCACTAGAGTCCACCAGAATCAACATAAACCGATGTCCGTGTGATGTCCACTCAAATGGCCCAACGAGGTCTATACCAATTCTTTTGAAGGGGACATCAATCATAGGAAGTTGATACAAAGGTGCTCTAGGGGTGGCCGGCGGATTAAACAGCTGGCATTCACGGCATGCCGCACATCTCTGCTAATGCCCGGCCAATAGAAAGGGGCCATTAGATGGTTTAGTGTCATTTCCAGCCCTAAGTGAACCACCATCATATTACAATGAGCCATCTGGAATAACTTTTCACAACGGCTCTTCGAGGTCAACAACTGGGTTGTATCTTTTGTCTGGGCATCCTGCATCACTCAATACAACCGGTCGTTTATAATAGAAAAGTATGGATATGCCAGAGCAATGTCTGGCTGAAGACATTGACCATCAATCCCTTTTACTTGCTCGTATGCATGCCTTAGGGTCTTGTCTCGCATCTGCTCCAAAGGAAAAACCCTGGTGGGGAATCCTCTTAAGGATTGGGGAAACCAAGTCTTCCCCCTCCCTTACATCATCTTGATACGGAGCTGATGTAGATGGCCCCGGCACCGGCTCCGCCTCCCCAGCCAGCGCATCAGAAATACCACACCGAGACACTTTGTTACAGGACCCATCCACACAAATTTCCCTTAATAATGTGGTAAATGCTGGCCAATTCGTACCCAAAATTAGGGGATGGGTGAGAAGGGGACTAACTGCTGCCTTGACACGATGCTTTTGTTCCTGAAATTGAATAGTCACAGTCACTACATGATAATCGTGGATATCACCATGCACACACTTTACCTTCACCTTGTGACTAGCACCCAAAGCCTCATCTTGAACCAGGCACTAAAGGATGGAGGCTTGGCTGCAACCCCAATCCACCAAGGCCTGGTATGTACCCCCTCAATACGGGTATGTGGTACGTCCCAGCTCTATCGGGGGTGGCCTGCAGTGCGTCTGGGACCCGAACCAAGGTTCCCACCTCCATCACTGGGCACTGGTCCCGGAAATGCCTGTGCTCCCCACAGCTCCAGCAGACCGGCCCAGACTGTGAGAGCAGAGAGGGACATGGGAAACCAGCGGGTAGTGCAGTCCCCAAAGCAGAGGAGCTGGTATGGGAGGGGACACCCCCATTTTCAGGGAGGTGGAAGAGGACGGAAAGAAGGGGAAGGAGGGGAGACAAGCGAGAGAGAGAGAGAGAGAGAGAGAGAGAGAGAGAGAGAGAGAGAGAGAGAGAGAGAGAGAGAGAGAGAAAGTGAGAAAAGAATCTCAGGACTCACCGGCTGCCAAATATGCCGCCATGTGGTTCTCTGCCAGCTGGATGGCCGTTTGGAGCGATGCCGGACAGTGGCACTGGAATCACTCCGCCGTCCCTCTTGGAAGTCGAGCAATACCACCAGTACCACCAGGTCAATCACAGTCACGACGTTGCGTTTCTCAGCTTGCCAAATGTCAGCAGGTGTCCGGCCGACCCGTTGCAGGATGGCTTTCCTCAAGTCGCCTTCTACCAGGAGGTTCCCCATTTATAACTGCTGCACCATGAGTTGGGTTTACCCCAGACAACAGTGGTATTAAACGGACCACCCACTGGGTGCTCGGCCATCTGTAGACTCCAGCCGTCCACTCAAGAGCTCCAGGAAAGCCTCCAGATCGTCTTGGGGGTCCCATCTTGACTAGCGTAACATGGGACGGCATGGTCATGGGGTCCGGGATTGCAGTGGCAGCACCCTCCTGGGGCAGCATGCTCTCCGGAGCACCTGCTGGTCCTTAGCTTGGTCCTGGAGGAGCGCAACAAACCGCTTCTTCTGTTCTGTGCGCAGCTTGAGGAGAGCCTGATGCTGTGACTGGTGGATGCTGGCGAGGATCTTGAAAACATCCTCCAGAGGTGAGGCATCCATGGTGGAGTTCTTCCTCCCTAAATCCCTGGTTTCAGCACCAGTGTAACGGGTTTGTGATGGGATGCAAGGAGGAAACGGGTGTCAGTGAAATCCAACACAAAAGGTATTTATTATCACAAACAAAACATACTCGCTTTTCAGCGCAATCTCAAATGTTCATAGGAACAGCACAGTCTCTTTGTGTGTGCGTAGCTCTCTCTCCCCCTCACTGATGTCTGGCTCGCTCTTAAATCCATCTCCAACTCTCACTGCAATGACAAACAGCTGTTAGAGACAATTGCTGCCAGGTGATGATCCTTACCATTCTCATCTCCTGATCTCGCTCTCCATTCACAAGCTGGCGCCCCACCATGACCCACCACCACAGCATGTAATTAATCTTATTGTGAATGATTCATCCATGCATATATTTTTTTATTTGACCACGTAATCTTTAATCAAAATGTATTAATTCGATCTTCCGGTGAAACGACAGACTTCTCTCTGGTGATGCATGCAGGACTTCTCCAATCATTTATTCTGCTTAAACCCTGCCCCTTTCTTATAAATATGTTATTTACCTCATTTTGGTGAATATGGCAAGGTGTATTGTCATCTATTGTCCTTCAAAACTATCGTTCCTTATCCAAAACTTCCTTGGTTATGTGTCAGCTGGCTTGAAGGTACATTGAGGAATAACGGCAAATTCACTGCTGAGATGATCACTAATGAAAACAATGGTTCGGATGCCTCTGGAGTTTATTTATATTTTTGAATGCAGTTATCATGGGATGCACAGCATGAGCAACTGTTTTTTTCCCCTTTATATGTAGTGTACTGTGATTCAAAATGTAAAAATAAATCTTTTACTCAATAAAGCCTCTTCGTAAGCAGAAACCACAATGCGCTTGTGCATTTATATTGTCAGTTTGATCAAAAATGTTTTGAGATTGCTGACTCGAGCAGTGCGGTGTTAGGGGTGTGTGTGTATGTCAACTGCAAACTCGCATTCAGATCTGCCTCCGTTCTGCTATGCAATGCCCATATTTTCACAATCCAATCAACAAACAATAGATGAACTCAAATCCCCACGCTATAATTTTTTCTTGTTCGATAAGCTGTTTCACTCGGAAATATGTCACAATACGCAAGTAAAGTTGGCCGCATCTTCCATTTCATTCAAGGAGTTTTTATAAAAAACAATACAAAAAAAATTAAATTAAATATGCCACCATACACCAGATATAGCCTAGTTAGGAATAATTATTGGATAGTATATATATATATGTCTCTAAAAAGACACCTTTTATGAGAATTGTATTAAATGTATTTCTGATTTGTTATTTCTGCTCTGTAGAAATCTTAAAGAATCTCATCATTTGGCAAGAGACTGCAGAGGACAGTAATTCCAATGAGAATTGCATTTCTAATTGTCAAATAATTCTTCCTCAAAAGTACTAAAAGAACTACTGGAACTGTTAAGGAACCAAAATCGTTAAGAGGAATTGGAACAGGAATCGTTAAATTCCTAATGATTCCCATCCCTAGAGCAAAATGGTCAGAATTTGCATCCATCAGATCACTGCACGTCATGAACAAAACTCTGAAATAAAAGGCACAAATAAAAATATTTTGCTATGAACCATGCTAACTTTGTCAAATCTGGTGACTATTTCTGCCTCATACATGCTTATTCAGTAAATTTACACTTTTAATGTTGGAC
This sequence comes from Xyrauchen texanus, assembly GCF_025860055.1. Classification (NCBI taxonomy): domain Eukaryota; kingdom Metazoa; phylum Chordata; class Actinopteri; order Cypriniformes; family Catostomidae; genus Xyrauchen; species Xyrauchen texanus. The sequence continues at coordinate 35,785,118 of NC_068302.1, forward strand.
TAAAACAATAATTTGTCTTTTTAAAACGTCAATGAAGAATCTATGCATCTTTCGTTCTTTTCATATTTAATTAAAAATCAAACATTGGAAAACTAAAAAAAATATTATAATAATTTGTCATTATTCATATAGAAATCCAAATTTAAAAAACAAATAATTACCGGTTTTCCTTACTTTTGATTTGATGCTCAATTTACAAATTTAAAATGAGAAAAATTGCCAAAGACGAGATGCATTTGGATAGTTTGATTTTCCATTCAAAAATAATTGAGAGAATAAAAAAAATAGCCACAGTTCATAATATTAATTATTTATCATTTATTTTTCAAAACAAACAGCCCCTTTTCTTATTTCCTATATTGCAAAAAGAAAATATTTTTGTCTTATTTTTCGTAAAAATATCTAAACATACATAAAAAAAGAAAGAAAAAAAAAAACTACTGGAGAAGCAGAATGGCATAAAATATTAAGTCTTGTTTTCAGAGACATCTAACAAAATCTGGTGGAGTAAATGCTAAAAGAAAATACAAAATAAATAAGTAAAAAATTATTCTCCAATGGGGTAAATCCAACTCCAATGGGGAAAGATAAACTTATTTTCTCATGTCTTATTTCATTTTGCTTCTCAAGTAAATTTATCTTGTTTTAAGAATGTTTACATATTTTCACTGAAAATATATATTATTTCCAATGTTTATATAGTATTATGAAAGTAATGAAAACAAGTAATTATTTGATTTTTAATATTGGATTTCTAGATCAATAATGAGAAAAGTTGTTTTTTTATTTTTCTGATATTGGATTCTTAATTGATTATGATTAGAACAAATGATTGAAACGCTTTAGTCCGACAATAATTGTTGTTTGACTTAGCAAAAAAAAACTGTTGTAGCCCTTCAATGTACAACTGCACATGTAAACGTACTGATTGTAGCAATCTGGTACCTTACAAATGTGACTGTTTCCCATCGGACTGGCTGTTTTGTGTGCAATATGCATCATACAGTCTTGCTCCATTGTCAGTACTTTGCCGTGCCATCTGAGACTTAAAGCTACTCAGAAAAAGGCTAAATTGAGTGTTACCTGTCTGTATGTGTCCTTGTGGTTCTCATCTGTTCTGGAGTGGTAATACTGCTCAATGAAGCCATAATACTCCTTCCTCTTTCTCTGGAGAACCAGATCCCGGCGTTCCTTATTGGCTGGAAGATAGCCCTAAAAAAATAACAGCAAGAGAGGAAAAAGGAGGGGATTCAGCAATAAGCAAATACTGTGCATTTAATGTAGGGCTGCACGATTTGGGGAAAATGTCATATTGCGATTACTGAGGTTAATATTGCGATATGCGATTAATATATAATATATAATATGTTCATAGCGGATGTTTTCTTGCTTTACAATAAAGGACTAATAATAAAGTGCACAAACCAGTGCAGAACCAAATCTAGGGGATTTTTTCACCAGTTTTATCATCCACCAGGTGAAAATCTCAAGTCTAATCACTAAGGAAAGTAATAACACAACAAGCTGCAGGATTTGAGGTGCCAATCATGTTTGTAGCACCTATAGGTGACAAATTACCTGCTGAAATGTAATACTTTATTCAAGTATGTATGAGCAGCATTAATAGTAATACTTGTCTTTGCTACAAAGAAACGAAAATACAGAACATGAAGAAATCATGAGTAACTGTTACCGAATACTTAATCACGTTACATCTATTCTGTTACTCCCCAACCCTGATCACACAGGCATGAAGTCACTGTGTATGTACATAGTTAATAGCTACTGAAAAGATTCTAAAGAACCGGCAGCAAGTTCAGGTTTTTGTAGAGCAGCCATGAAGGCGTGGAAGCTGTCAGAGAGAGTTGTCATGCTAGTCTATTACGTTTCTGAAAATTATGTTTTTAAAGCGTCTTTCCCTCCTATTCTTTCTCAACTCGTTATAATGAGCATGCACAAAGAGCTGCAAACTGCTTGAAATACATTAATAATAATGTACATTCTCTCCATTCCGTTCACGTTTGTTGCTTCAGGCAAATAATAAGTGCAAGAACTAGCATTCCGCCCGCTCATATGATTCAACCCATAATCGCCTTTTCAAACTTTTAAAAAGAGCAATTAAATTCCAAACTGAAAATTGAAACGATCTTAAAACGGGTTTCCAATGGGATTCTGAGAAGGTCTTGGAAAGTTTGCATTATGTAAATCCTTGATCGTAATTTGGAAACATACAAACGTACAGCATGACAAGTGCAGTCCAACTGCAAATGAATGACTCATATGAGCTGATATCTTTACAATGAATTGGTCAAAATGAGTCACAAGTCTGTGATACTTTAGATAATGCATTAGTTATCATGAACAAACAATGAACATATATTTTTCAGCATTTATTCATCTTAATGTTAGTTAATAAAAATACAATTGTCCATTGTTATTGTTCGTTCATGTTAACTAATGTTGTTAAATAATGTTAACAAATGGAACCTTATTGTAAAGTGTTACCGTATTTGTAATCTTGCTTAATGTCAGTTACAACATACACTGAACACATTTTTTAAATTAAAAGTTGTACATGTTAAGAAAGGTTTAATGTACAGTCAGCCAGTTGATATTGCACAGTAAACCTTGATAGGGTGCTCAGGACCCCAACATGTAGCGGAGATGTCTTGTATTAACATGAATGTGTTTATTTTGTGATAACAAATGTCAGACTGTACATTATTCCACGTATTACATAGTTACTAACCAAATCCATAAATACATGGAAATAAAATATTAATTTCCATTGAAATTGTGGAATTTGAAAAGAAAGAAATCGCTGAACAGCTCAAATCAATCTCTGGTGTGCGTCGGAGATCTGTTGACGTGAAAGTGACTGTCTGACTCCTTATTCAGCCTATTACAAGACTACTTCCCAAACAAACAATAAATTGACATGAAACATAGATTTGCGTTGCAATTATGTAATTATGTGAGAAGAAATAAATAGTTGAACAGCTGAAATCAATCTATTATTACAAGACTACTTGCCAAATAAATATATAAATGCACATGAAACATTCATTTTGAGTTTAAATTATTTCATTAGCATACTTGTAGAGATCGCAGAGTGCTATGAGAAGCTGGAGAGATGGCTCACAGACCCCAGATGAGTGGTCTGATACGTGGTTGTGCGGTTGTTACAGAGCAATAACAGACTGCTAGATGGTGCCATTGACCAATCCGAATAGAGTATTCCAGGCCACGTGTAATAACATTAGTTAATGCACTATGAACTTACATGAACTAACAATGAAAGATTATTTATTTTTATTAAATAATATTAATAAATGCTGTAAGAAAATATACTGTTCATTGTTTGTTCATGATACCTAATGCATTAACTAATGTTAACGAATTTAACCTTATTTTCAGGTGTTACCACAAATGCTGTAAAAGTATTGTTCATTTCTAATTCATGTAAACTAATGATGTTAACTAATGTTAAAAAAGTCTCAAGTCTCACCAGCTGATTTTGTTCTCAGATTTTCAGTCGTAAGCTTCATTTAAACACATAAATGCACATAAAATGGCTTCACACTCACTCAAAGACTAGGTCGGAGTGGTTAAAGGGGTCATGTCATGGGGAATCAAATTTTCCTTGATATTTTGACACATAAGAGGTCATTCTATTATAAAAAACACACTATAAATGTAAGAACTCTTAACTTAATCCCTGATGCAATAAAAGCATGTATTGTATCCAAGCTGCAAATATGCCTCGTTCTCTAATTACGTTACTTCCCTACGTCACTAGGGGGAGCCTTTAATGCCTCCACAGTGAAAAAACATCAACAAGTAATTTACATAATCACATTCATAATCTTTAAGTTTGAGCAAAAACGCATCCTGGACAGCTTTTTGTACTTATCTGCTCTATTTTTAATTGTTGGTGTATGTAAACATGCACTTGATGGATGTCTTTGACTGAATTTATGTGTTTCGGTGATGTGTGCATGATGATACTATACAGTATGTTTGTGCGCATCTTGCTTTAATGTGCTTTGGATTATGTATGTGCAATTGTTTTGGGTCATATCAGTGTGGATAGCTTGTGAACCAGTCAATACTTTGCAAAGGAACTGTTATTAAAGGATGGGGCAGTTAAATACACTTGGACCCAATAGCAAATCCATAAGTAAACAGTTTCATTCATGAATATTTCATATTGTCAGGACTATTTGATAGTTTATGGTGCTGAGTGTTAACAGTTGTGCTTCAGATGAACCGTTTAATATATTTGGATGCAATGTGTTGGATGTGCATTATGTGTAAACCCTACAAATTTCAGTTTTTTAATGTTGTGGAGCTTGTTCTTTCTCTTCTGATTGAGTTTCAAATATGGCTGTATATGACGGGCTGCACAATGTAAGCCCATCAACACAGTGGCCATTTACAAAGATGTTTTAAGGAGGCGTTTAGGCCAAAATGGAGCGTTTAAAAAAAGAGGGCCAGAAACAGGGTGGAAAATTATCATGTATTATTAAATTATGACAAATTTGGTGCACAAAAAAAAAAAAAACTGATAGTTCATACAAAATGTACTTAAAGATACACATTTTGCTTAAAATTATTTTACTTAAATAGAACTGTATTTGTCCAGTATTTTTAATTGTAGTATATAAACAAAAAATAGTATATGATATAATATAGATTAGATAAATTATTTGGTCCTTTCACAAGTTCTAAAATAATCATGAATGGAATCGTTCAGTGGAATCGGAACGTGAACCAGAATTGTTAAATACCTTACAATTCCCAACCAAATGGACGGTGACATAACATGAATGTGATGCAGGCCAACAAGAACGCCAAGCCCAGAAAATAAATAATCGATGTGATGCTCTTCACAATCAAGATCTGCATACGAAAAGCTTAGACGAAACGCTTATATATGGCACATTAGCATTCTTTCAGTGTGCGTCTACCTCTGCAAACTTAAACATATGAAATTATTCCATATGTTTAATTATTGACCAGCAAACATTGCATGAAGCAGTAAAATCTTTGAGTAGCCGGTATGGGGTGGGGATTTGCTTGTACAACTTAGCTCAAAGGTGTGTGCTATTGACTGTGTAATGATGTGCCAGAAACACAATTGAGGCTTGTATAGCCTTCTCCGAACATCCACGCACATACAACCATAACTGCAGCCAACTATAACCTTTCTATGATGACTCTGTCAAATGTCAAGTGCTTGCCAAGGGCAATAATGCAAAACAAATCAATAATGCACATTAAACTGAGAGTGCCACGGACGTTTTATGCCCTCTGATAAGCTTTAAAAAAAAAAAATATTGTGCATTCTATGGAGAACTAAATCGCTAAGTTATAGCTGAGTTAGTGATGATTGCTTAAAATAAATACACACAAAAGGGAGTTTTTTTTTTTTTTAGATGAATTGCAGCTGGTTATTGAATTACAATGGGTGTTATGTTCTGATCTACTGAATTTGACAAGTTTCACATTTCGACTAGTAATCGCAAGAGGACATTTTAAAGCCCAACCCAATACAGTGATTTATCCTCCAGTTAAAATATAAAGATAAAAAAATAGCCCTTATAGCTACTTACCGATAAAAGTCTCCATGTGACTGGGCGAACTTCACGTGGGATTCCTGACCAGCTATGCTTTCGTAACTCCTCTGTATGAATTTAAACAAAAAGCACATTCCCACACACATACATTAGTGGAGCATTGTTAATGTACACTTGACACATACAATCAATCAGGGCTAAAACCTAATTAACACTTAAAAAGCATGCATTAAAAGTTCATATGTATGATGTGATCATGCAAAACGTACATTAAATAAACAGTCGTCCTCAATCACAGGACTGGTGACACTCTAATTTACAGTTCTGTTCTCATAGTCAATAAACAATTATTTTTAATTAGCAAATACAATCTCACTTTTCATAGCTATGCCATCTTGATCTATGGTAACTCCAATAAGAGGGTTATGCCATGACTGCACATTGATTTTAAAAGTTATGGCTTGAGATTACATGTAATTAAGCATTGGCTTGGTATGTTTGGAGAGCACATTCAGACATGCAATGACTTTGGAGCCATGGCCTAGCAGTACAAATATGTTGAGCTGTGGTATTCACATGGGCAATACAAGTTCGAGTCTAGATCATGAAATTTTTCAGAATTTAAAAAAAAAAATCAGAAGCTTTAAATGCTTTTTTCTTTACAATTTGTAATTGATTCCATTAAACAAAACAAAATGCAGAATTAAATTATATAAAATTAAAACCTTCCGCCCCGACCCCCCCAAACCTTATTTAGAAACATAAAAAAAAAAAACATAAAAAGTATCCTTTCAAAAAAAAAAAATTACAAATAACTCCCCACTGCCCCTCCCCGAGAGACATCCAAAAAAGCCAAATAGCCACCCCAGATCCTATTAAACCAATCCAAGTTTCCCAGCCTTCTACATGACATTTCTTCAAATGCCGCCACCCTGCCCATCTCTGTGCACCACCCTTGAAATGAGGGCACTTCAGCTGACTTCCATCCCCATATCCCCTATATTAATGACTGCCCCATCGCCTGCAATGCAGAGTCTGGGGCAAAACGAAATGAGTGCCCAATACGTCACACATAAAACTCTGAACCCTCAACCAAAATTCTTAGATCTTAACACACCACCAAAAAACATGGGTTGTGTCCCCATCTTCTGATTGGCATCGCCAACTGGTGGGTGGGACTTTGTGACCAAGCCTATACAATCTAGAGGGGGTCCAATAGAATCAATGTAAAATCTTAAATTGCATAAGGTGCACCCTTGTATCTCTAGATGTAGATTTGATGTTTTTTTTTTATTAAAGCCCAAACTCCCTCCTTCAATACAATGTTTAAATCTTTCTTCCATAATTTCTTGAGAAATTGAAGCTCTGTCCTCCAGACTCTTTAGCAGGAAGTAATACACTGACGCCTCATGACCTTTTCCAAAAGCAGTAATCACCACTCCCAGAGCATCTGCCACTTTAGGAGGTGTATGATACTCCCAAAAATAGTACAAAGCAGGTAGCACAGCTGTAAATACCTACAATATGAATATAAAAGATTTGAGATCTGTGAATCCCAAAATGTTGAACCATATTTTCAAAGGATCTCAACACTCCACTCTCATATAGGTCACAGAGCACATAAACCTCCCTCACAATCCACTCTGTCCGGCAGAAAGAGGGCTTATTTATACATCATTTTGGATTCAGCCATATGCTCGAGGCAACATTTAAATACATGTCTGAATTAAACACTCTGGACACTTTTGTCCATACAGAGTGCAAATGCGAGATAATGGTTGTATCTTAACTTCTCCAATAAGGGGGAAAGAGGGCAACCGTGCCGAGTGCCCCTTTCCAGAGTACAATTATCTGAAATTACTCTATTCATTTGAACCGCCGTAACCGGGTGTATATAAAGTAACTTAATCCACCTAATAAACGTATTCCCGAACAATTCCAAAATATTAAAAAGATAATCCCATTCTATCATATCAAATGCCTTTTCGGCATCAAGTGAGATGGTAGCGACCAGAGTCTGATCGTTCGCCACTGCCCACATGACATTAATGAAATGCCTAATGTTATCAGAAGAGTTACGGCCCCGAATAAACCCCACCTGATCTATATGTATAAGAGATGTCATAACTATACATAATCAGTCAGCCAAAATTTTTGACAATATTTTAACATCTAGCTGGATCAGGGAAATTGGGCGGTAACTCTTACACTTTCTTGAATCTTTGTCATTTTTAAGACTGATCCCGGCTTGTGTCATGGTTGGTGGAAGCTTTCTATTCTTTAATGATTCTGTAAAATCTTCTAGCAAAAGTGGAGTCAGTTCTGTAGCATAAGATCTTAAAAACTCAGCGGCAAAGCTGTCTAGTCCCGAAGCCTTGCATGTAGGCAAGGCCTTAATTACCTCGCCAAGCTCCTCCAAGGTACTTCTGAATCGAGGCAATTCCTTTGCTCAGTCATCAGTTTAGGAAGTTTTGATGGTTCCACAAAGTTTCTAATATATCATAAGTAGACGAATATGTGGAACTATAGAAATCAAGATAGAATACTTTAAAAGCATTATTAATATCAATGGCTGAGGTAAATATTTCACCACCAGCAGAATTCACTGAGGGAATGGTAGAAAAAGACTCTCTCTGTTTTATATATCAAGTCAGAGCTTCCCTGCTTTTTCCCCCAACTCGAAGTATGATCCTGAATAGCCAAAACTCCATCTTTCGTGACAAAATAGCATTATATCTGTATTTCAATCGGGTCAATTCCCTGAGGCCATTTGACGATATTGTGCTTCAGCTCTGCCTTAGCACTTTTAAAATTCCCTTCCAATTCCATGAGTTCTTGTGCTTTGGATTTTTGGCAAATTAGGTATATTGTATGATTCGACCCCTAAGAACAGCCTTAAGTGCCTCCCAAGCCATGGCCACAGAGGACACTGAGGACCAGTTTGTCTCCACATAGACATTGAATTTCAGCCTTTAACATTTGTTGGAATTCAGGATTTTGCAAAAGGGATACATTAAAGCACCAACTATATGATTTATTTTTCTCCATATTTGGCAACCCCTCTAAAAACACCAGGGCGTGATCAGAGATTAAAATGTTTCCAATTGATCAGCAACTGATGAAATTAGGGACTTCTAAAAATCTATTCTAGAGTAAATCTTATGGACTGATAAAAAAGATTATAGTACTAAATAGATGGGTTAAAAAGTCTCCAAATATCTGTAAGACCAAGATATTCACACATCCTGTGAAGTGTCAATATTGCAGTAGGGGGCTTGCAAACTTTTGCTTCACTATGATCAAGGACTGATTTCATTAAAAGATTAAAGTCTCCTCGCAATATTATATCACGAGGGGTGCCAGCAGCTTGCAACATCCCTTCAAGATCTATAAAAAGCCCTGATCATCAATGTTAGGTGCAAAAATATTAGCTAAAATAAGACTTTGTCCCTGAATTTCAGATAAAACAATAATGACTCTTCCTTATTTATCTTTTATCTGTTTGAGACATTTGAATGAATGTAATGACTCCCCTGCTCTTACTTTAGTCAGCACTAAAGACGACATGCCCACCACATATCCTCCCAGATTTTAAAGCTTCCTGCGGAGAAAAATGAGTTTCTTGAAGAAACACTATATCATATTTCTTATGCTTAAGAAGAGAAATAACCTTCCTTCTTTTTATGGGGTGCCCCAACCCATTCACATTCCACGTGGAGAGAGACAATCCACTCATATTAACATTTTACATTTAATAAAAAAATAGATTGGGTGTCAAAAACAAGATTATAAAGACCACATTCCAACATTAGTGCAACCATCAAAACCAGAACTTCCATTAACCCCATGCACGACAGCGCCAACTGGCGTCCATCCCTCCAAACTCAAACAGTCCATACACGCCTACGAGAACCCCCACAACAACTTTGCCGCCGGCTACGGCTCTCCATGTCCTCAAAGTTCTCCCAGACATGGTTGCTAGCGGATTAGCAGATAATTCTCTCTCCGATGACTCCAAATCCATCCATTTCTCGAAATCAGTGAACTTCACCTCCAAGTCAGCAACGACCTACATCAGCATTGCTGACATGTTCAGCATCTCTCGACGCATATCCCGCACCTCCCCGTCTAAATTGACTCCCAGGCTTGCAGCCTGCTCGGGGGCATCAGCTTTAGCACGTAAGTGTCTTTTAATGTGTCCAGAGCCAGAGAATTTTGAATTCTTTGACATATTGTCCTCCTAGTAGTGTGTATCAAATCTCACTGGTTTATGTCAATAAAAGTATTAAAACTAGCAAAGTGCGCAGAGCTCGCTGTTCACATATCCGATCCTCGCATGGCGTCACGTGATTCTCCAATGCTTTAAATTCTTTAGAAAAATAAAACAAAATTATGTTCAAGTAATATCTCATTTAAAGTAAAAGAACAATTTCCTATATTCCTTTTTGTTTTTATATTTTTTTAATTGAAATTTTTTAAGACATTTTGTGAAAAAGCTTGCTGTTATGATGGAAGATTGTTGTGGGAGGTTGATATGTGTTTTCAAGGGCGTTTGGTGTGGTTGCTAGAGCATTACAAATTGGTTGCTGGGGTGTTCTGAATTACTAGCTAATTCAAAAGAGCCCAGCTCCATACAGGTTCCAATATTCAGTTTCCTCTTTCAATGTAATTCTATATTTCTTCATCTGTTTTACCATCCACCAGGTTAAAATCACATTATTGGCAGTTGAGAGCATGTAACCTAAAAGATTCATGCATTTCAAGAGAAAAAATTATTTTCAACCAAAGATCATTTTAATAATTTAGCAATTGCAAAAGAGCCATCAATGCGTTTTGATGTTTGCTTTTAAGAACAGTTTTGTTTTCTTCTGTGCTGGGTCACTACTTAAAGTCTAAAGCAAAATTTGAGTCCTGAATCAAAACCAATTAAGACAAAACCACTGCTCTAATTTTGCCTTGCGAACTCCTGCCGAGCCCCTCTGGGTCATTGTAATCAGTGAGTGTAAAACCAGTTTCCACAATGTCTATGAAATCTTAAAGGCTTGCTGAGCAACATCTGTTAAGACGGCTCCTGGGTCGTTTTGAGTTAGAACAAACACAAACCCGTTTTCAAAGTGCTTCTAAAATACTAATGGTATTGGACACCTGCCAAACGCTATACGATAGCAGAGTGTTGAAAGATCTCAGAATCCATTATAAAACTAGAATTCTGTGCGAGGAAACCCCTCCAACATTATCACAGGCACATTTTTCATAAGGCACTGTGGGAGAAGTGCATACGCATTATTTCCCTCCAATGACTGATGGGTCTCATTTCTCCAGTGATTTCTGCCTGTTGCTCAGAAAGCAAAGAGCAGAAGCTCAAACTTGATTATAAAGTGTGAAGGAGTGAGTTTCTTTGATAAGATCATTATAACATCAGCAACGTAAATGAGCAAAGGTGCACAAAGAATTTGTTTTTGTTCTGGGAGCTTGCAGGTTCGCTCAAAGAGAAGATCGTTGGAGAACACGGAGAGAACAGAAGGGCCTCCCAGCGTGAACTCAGGAAGACTGGGATAACACTATGGATGGGATTCAAGCATCCTGACATCCAAAACTGTCTTACCTGGCAGAGAGATTTAGCAAGAGGTGAAAATACGGCTTTCTGCTCTGAGATGGTCTAAACACAGATGGACTTTCAAAGAGTTAGTTTACCCAAAAAACAATGTTAGAGTTGGTATGTTCAAATCACTTCTGTGAATAAGTTCATAATGTCAGTTGTAATTCAAAGTGGGTATAAATATAGATTTTCCAATTCATCACGATTTCCATTTGAATGATATCAATTCTTAAATCCAAAGATCGATCTTTTAATCTATGCACAACCAAAGTCCTGGTGCAACCCTTTACCTAAATGAGAGGAAATCACATTAGCAACCAAATTTCATGCTTTGCGACTAACATGTATATATTTGGCAACTGGATGGTAAATGTTTACATTTCACAAACCAGTGATTGCATAGTATAGTGGTGGAATTTTCAGCAGCGGGATCCTTTCACAGTGCGTTGAGAGTAAAAGTTATTCTGTGTAATGTGTGTCCAAAGACGAGATCCACGTAACCCATTTTTCATTGAAAAATGTCTATTTAAATACTCTCTGTTCTCTACAGTCAGTGGTTGATAAAAAAAAATAAATAAAAAAAAAAGCATTTAATTTTAATTCCACATGGCAGAGATGAGATTAAAGCCATTAGAGTCCGGTCCCATTAACATGCGCTCATATACATATGCTCTTTACAGCAGTGTTTTCCAACCTTTTTTCTGCCACGGAACACTTTTTACGACAAAAAAAATTCTACGGCACACCACTATCCCACATAGGCTAATCATCGTCTAAACCTTTTCAAGAACTTGTCCATGTTTTTTGTCCATCTTTGTAGCATTAGACTTTATCATCGTCCGTCATTTAAATGGACAGGGTCGTAAAAATTCAGTCATAATCTATTATTACCCGTCATTTTAATTTTCACATTTTAATGATAATAATGATTTAATAGCTTTTATTTTCATTCACAATTTCATATTTAATCATGAATTTACAGGACGAGCATATAGCAGATTATACATTTATTTATTTATGAAGAGAACAGATGAACACCACATGAAGCAGATTAATGTTTTTTCCCTGCAGTGACAGCGGAGGTCACTAAAACACAACATATGAACAACGCAATATAAAAGAAATAAAAAATATGATTAAAATATGAACAAAACACGTAAAAAAAAAAAACAGAACAGAACTCAATCGACAACTAAAAACGTCCTCCTGTTCGACTTAAACTGGGTGCTCGCCTGTGCGTACTCAATCGCATGAAGAGAGACTGATGCTGAGGCAATTGTCATTAGATTTTGCATCTTTGCCTCACAGACGACTTCTCATGGCAGTTTTAATTTGGTTCTGGAGGCTGAACCCAGCATCAAGCACTGCATCGCCCTCCACATGACAAGAGTTGCAGAAAGCATCACAGACGGGCGAATTTATTAGTTTGCCACGTAAAAAAGTGTGAGGTGTGCACAATAAACATTGAAAACATGTATTTGGAAGAGAGAAAAAAAGCTTGCAGTTGCTTTGATAGCAGAAAGTAATAAAATAACATGTTTATGTTTAGGTCTAAGCATTTTCTTGGTGAATTTAAATTAGTTCAATAACTGGGGATATTCGTAAACGATAAGGTAATATTTAATTAAAATAAATTCTGAGACATTCAATGTCTCTTCACAAATGTGGAAAGTTTTTTTAAATATTTCTTGTTTCTTAGTACTCTCAAAGACATTATTGGTGAAGCACAAACGAAAAACACTTTGGTGTGACGTCACTTCATAGACTTGTATTCTGCTGCGCTGACGCGAGTCACATGAAAGACCCTTAACGTGTATAAATATCACTCACTTTTGCACATTAATCATAGCTCTTCACAATCACAAAAGTGACCGATTATGCTTTCAAAAGACGACAATCTTTCATGGCACACTTGTGTACCGCGGCACAGTGGTTGGGAAACACTGCTTTACAGAAATGCCGGGTTTGTTAAAAAGACAGTACCGGTTTTAGAACGTGTTCAACAAATCAATGCAATTAAACATTATGCAATTAAATAGTGAAACACAATATCTTATTTATTGTTTGAACATGATTTATTGATTGATACATGGAATTGAATATTTATTTTAAATTATGAAAAACTAATAAAATATAATTAGTAAAATTTATATTTTCATATTGTACCTAGTTAGACCTGTATTGTACCGGTCTAATTAACAGCATTAGCTGGGAGAAAATTACTTTGAAATGTAAGCAAATGGGACATTATAACTGAGATACACACATATGAAGCGTTATCGAATCGAAAGCTTGTGAATCAGAATCTGGACATCTGCATCAAAACCCAGCCCTAGTTGTAATGCATCGATTCGAAATGCAAAATAAACTTTTCATTTGTGTCATCATTCAAAAATGTAATTAAAAGTCTAACAAAATTTTTAGTAATATACAAAGGTAAATAATGAAGGTAAATATTGCTGTTTATTTGGTATTTGGTTCTAAATAAAAATGATTAAATATCCTCCTTGTGGTCATTTAGTGAAAATACATACCCTGGTTATTTTTTCTTTTTTTACTTTATGGGTAAACTTCCTGCATTAAAACATTTTTAATCTTCTTGGGAACAATGGCTGTTTGGTTGAAATTATGGTTTCTCTGATTAAATAATAATAATAATAATAATAATAATAATAATAATAATAACACTATTTTAAGCAATTTAAAATAGAATACCTAAATATTGAGAATTATATTGAATAACCTAAGGCTGAAAATATTGAGATTGTCTTCAGCTATATCATCCAGCCCTATATAATACATTGAGTAAAGTTTTCTGGTTTGGTTTGTTTTAAACCTACCCAAGTCTGTGTTGGGGCTGGTGAGCAGCAGCTTGAATTTGTCCAATCGTGTCTTCTCTCTCACAGTCATGGGTGGCGCTCCAGATGTGTTCTGGTCTGAAATGCGGGCAACCAACGGAATGACAGGCCGTACAGGAAGTGACTTCTGTTTCTGCAGAGTGTTACGTGCTAGACAGAAATGGGTAGAAATGGGTAAAAATGCTGAACATTATATAAAGCATTAGATTTTTAGCTGCCCAAGATTATGAAAGTAATAATTTAAACTCTTTAGTTTGGTACATTATAACAAAGATACAAAACACAAGCTTGCTTTCGTTAAAATTAACATCCAAGGTGTTTATACATTTGAACCAATTTGAAATGCATAATTTGTATCCCCACCCTTACTCTTAAAACAAAAAGACCCATAGTACAGAATTTTAGACTTGGTCACTATTCACTTTGATTCCATATATCCAATGAAAGTAAATGGTGACCAAGTTTAACATTCTGCCTAACAGCTCTGGAAGAAAGTCATTTGGGTTTGGAACATGAGGGTGAGTGAATGATGCCAGGATGTACATTTTTGGGTATCTATAAAAATACACTTACTGATTTTGAACTTCTTACTATGGCTTATCTTAGAAGTAGCAGCTACCAGCCTACCTGCATTAACATTCAGCTGGGCATCACTACAGGACTTCACCACCCTGCCATTGGCTGGACCGCTCTCCTCATCTATTTCATCTTGATCCAATTGTGTGCTGATAGGCTCCTGCCTGTCTTGTGGGTGTGGCTCTGGCTCTGTGTCCTCTGGGGCTTTGAAGAGTTTAAGGCGGGGCATTTGAGGCATGGATATTGATTGGACAGGTGAGGATGAGGACTGTTTAAGACAGAGCATATCATAATCTTCTTCATCATTAATGTCCCAAGCATCATTGGTGCTCCGTGCAAATTCGTGGAATGTTGATGTTTTTTTGGATTTGGTGTTGACGTTGCTGGCCTTAGGAGTGTCTTGGAATCTGAAACATTTTGTAAAAACAAATACAGTGTATAATTTTAAAAGCAGTTATAATTGCACAGATCAGTATTTCTCAAATGGTTTTAAGTGATGATGCAGATTTATATTAGATATTAAGTGGTGACTCAATACAACATACAGAGATTTTTTATCGTACAAATCTTAACAAAAAAAAACTATTTAAATGTATTAAATTTACCATGTACTGCATAGGCCCAACAATGTCAAATTTATTAGCATGTCATTGGCTGAATAGGAAATTGACAATTCTGGTAACTAAATGTCTCTGAATTTTAATGGTTTCACACTCTTTGGCAGCCAACTCATTGCAACAAATTGGGGTCAGCACAAACCATGTTTTTTTACCTTGTGAGAGGATGTCAAGTAACCTGTCCATGTTGGCATCTGCCTAATTTTCTAGCTTCAAAATTTGCAGAAAATACAGTAGAGTTTGATAGGACATGCAAAATTTGACATCAACACTAAAGGATGTTGGAAGCATTATCTCCTACTTCTTAAAGTTTATAAGCCCAATTCTCTTGCTACTGTAACTATACATGATCATATTGTTACTGGCATTTTTGTTTATTGCATTTAGCATTGTTTTTCCATGCCGTCCGCAACCTTATCAGAAATGTAAAAAATCTTTAGGATGCAACCCATCAGTTGAGAAGCACAAACACCGAATACATACAATGAAAAAAAAATATTTTGAGGTGAGGTGTAGTATATAGCAGAAAAGAATACTTTTTACATTGCATAAGTTTAAGTGCAAACTTGAAAATATGAATTCAATACTACATTTGTACTCAATTCAAGCATGTGAAAAGGAATGCTCTAGCTTATAAGTAAATATTATTTATGTTTCTTTGTTTTCTTTAAAATGCATCATCATTTATCAATCCTAAAGTCATATTTAGAAGCTAATTTTTGTAAATTTCACAGGTAAATAAAAGTAGTAAACTTTACTTAACTTTTCGAACCTGCCATTCCCAGCATGCATCAGGCTTGAATAATTAATGCGCTTGCATGGATTCACTGTTTGCAAGTTTATTTAAACAGTTTTTATATATCATTTTGTTGTAATGTTTGATAACGTCTTGTTTTGTGAAGTCTGAAGTTAATTTTCTACTCAAAAATGAACCGTTCATGGTGTGCTGATTGTTTCCGTCATCGTGTTTTGTGCACCAATATTGAGGTATGCGTGTGCAGCTCTGTATCTAGTTTATATTACCAGCAATGCAAGGTGATGTTGTCTAATAGACTACATAGCGTGCAATATGCTTCAATGTGGAAGGAGTCCGCAGGCATCTTGCATTCAACAAAATACATTCAAAAGAACAATTTTAGACGGATTTGGGCCACAACGAAATGGTAGAAAACATGAATAAAGAGAATGATGGGAAAATAACTGAAAGAGCAATGGTTTATATGACACCAGACAGTTGACAGGTAGCAGCACTTACGCACAGTGTCCCAGTGGGTCCAGAGGGGGGTGTTGTGCTCCATATACAGACTGTAAGCTGAGAGAGAGAAAGTGAAGTGTGCTGGGAAGGTGAATCTACAGAGCCCCATATAGGACAGAGAGGGAATTTATTTTCTTAATTAGCTTGCATTCCCTCACAATTGCTTCATTCATCCCTAACGAAAATTAACCATGGTTTAACTAGAGTTACTGTAGTTCAATTATGATATTTGTAGTAAAACAATATCCACAAAACTTACCATGGTTTTACCACAGTAACCATATTTTAACCGTGATATTCGTAGAAAAAACATATTAATTATACAGGGTAGCCAAAACTATAGTAGTAAAAAAAACATTAAAAACATGAATTGTGGTACAAGTGGTTTTAAAACTTTTATGATTCTTACCACAAAATGGTTACAGGTTTACTGCAGTTTTACTATAGTGAAATCATGGTTAGAGAATGTTTTTGGTGGAAACCATGGTTTAGAAAAATGCTACATGTACCACAAATTATTAACCATAATGTGACTATAGTAAAACTAACCAAGATATTTTTGGCAGAATGATAATTATTTTTTACCATAGTTTTCTTTTGTATCTATTATGGATTTACAACAATTATCATGGCAAAATCAGGTTACTGCAGTAGGGTAAAACAACGGTACATTTTGTGGTCATGTTGTACTACCGATACTACAATTAATATAGCAAAACAATTGAAACTTTTATTTACTCTGGTTTTGCTACAAATACCATAATTCAATAATGATTACGGAAGTAAATCCATGCTCAATTTTCCTAAGGGATGGAGAAAACTATTGCAAGGGAACGCAAAATTTATAGCGAGGAAACGCAGAACTATTTCAGAAAATAAATTCCCTCCCTTTCCTCTAAAGAGCTCAGCATGAATCATATTTCACACAAGCCTAATGTAAAAAAAGAAAAAGAAAAATTCATATTTAGCATAAAGAAAAATAAGCCTATTTTAGGGCGATTGAGATTTTTGCATCGTGCCATTTCCCTCCAAAATCTCATTTCTGTAATGCACAGTAAAAATCTAATTCTCATTACTGTAATGAAGTAATATGCATGACATTAGTATGCATTTTAATTAGTTTTAGTAATTAAATGTAAATAGAATTTGGGGTATAAATGCATTATTGTCAAAAAATAATGTCACATTGCAAAACTAATTTTGGGGTTACATTTGACAGACAATTCTTAACTGTCTTTGAGAGATTTGCTTCTGAACAGAAAGAATGAGCCTGAAATGGAGAGAAAAGAAAATAATACAAATCGGCAGCTCTTCAGAGATAAAGAAGACAATTCTTGAGCAAAAGCACAGACCTGCTAGTATTAAGTGACAGCAGAAAATACATCTCAAATTAAAAGCCAAGCAGACTGTTGTCACTTCCACATTACTAAAACAATCCAAGTTGAAATCTCCAGAATATTAGTGGCTATTGTGAGTTATTGTGCAATTTCCTGCATAATTGTGAGATAACTCAGAGCTGCAGTTGTAAGCAGAATTTTCAGGGGTAACATAGGGCGCTAGGTGCGGTCACATTGTTGAAAGGAAAATTAACAGAATGTTTTTTACAAGGCCTCTTTCTGTTCATAACATTTCCGCTGAAATCAACACAATACTAAATGCATTATGTGCAAATGGGAGCATAGGGTAATTGGCAAAGGGAAACACAATGCAGCTGAAACACGGTTCATCAATTTTTATGAGAGTAGAAAAT
Source organism: Xyrauchen texanus (assembly GCF_025860055.1). Lineage (NCBI taxonomy): Eukaryota > Metazoa > Chordata > Actinopteri > Cypriniformes > Catostomidae > Xyrauchen > Xyrauchen texanus. Next base: position 35,803,352 of record NC_068302.1, read on the forward strand.
TAAAGGTAAATTACTTCCAGATATGTAAGCAACCTGCCTGCATTTACATTAAATATGGGGCTGTGAGTGAGGAGCATATTTGAGTGAGTGATTTTGCCAGAGGGCATCATTATCTTAGACACATAGTTTCTGGGGTTTAAAGCTGAAGTGTGAAATTTCTGCACTACACCAAATGTTAATGCAAACACAATGACTGTTTACAAAAACAGCTTTCTTCGGGCCTGCTCCAGTGATCGAATGACAAATGCCAGATCTTCTAATCCTGATAATTCCTCTCATGCTAATTGGGTTCTTCAACTGCATGTACAGATTTGATTTGAGTTTTCTGAGATATTTGCACATTCCTGTTTTGATTGAAAAGGGAATATATATTGAGAGACAGAACATTGATCAGCAATGCAGTGAATGGTTGGCGACACAATAGACCTATGTGATGACGTCATAAACTTTAGTAAAAGCATGAACATGACTGTAAAGGGATTACAATGGAAAGGAGGAGGTGAGAACCGGCTTGACGATGCAAATCATATTTTAATAGTAAACTTAAAAGACAACATAAACACACACACACGTGACGGACATGTCCGTAAACGATCTCCCTCTCCCGCACGATCCTCTGTAGTCGACCTTTAACCCTCACGGAGGCATAATTAGCCTAATACGGGACCGGGTGTGTAGGATCACGACCCGGCCCCGCCCTCCACCCTGCCACAATTACATAAATCATTACATGTGTGTATTTATTAATATACAGTTTTGGATTTGTAATTTGTGTACAGTATATCTGTGCAACATTGTGAATTTCTACATGAAAATAGGCCTATACAGTATTTACATGTATACTATTTCTGTATAAATTAATTTATGGAGAGACGTCAACATTAAATGCTAACTCCGGCCAAACAGAAAGTAATTTTTTAACATAGCCAATTGAACATAGCCAAAGTTGCCTAAATAAAGAGATTAAAGAGATCTGAATAAATTGAATAAGTAACTGTAACATTATATTTAAGTTACACTTACTTTTGATTTGCTATTTTTTTTTTATTTCAATGTCACAGATGAAAAAAGAAAAAGAAAATGTATGAAGTAAATTATTAAAGCAGTATCTCTAAATAAGCAAAATAGGCTTTTCCTATTACCTACAAAACAGCTTTTATTGATTTTGTTTGAAATTATTCATAAAATTAAAAGTAAACTAATTATTTTGGTAAACTAAATAAATTATTGACAAAAATGTTCCCAGACAAAGAGTTTTTTGTTTAGTTAACCCTAACAAAGACTCTCTACAATGCAAGTAAATCACTCACATATGCAACCAAGTTTTGCTCTATGTAAAAAAAATTATGTTACACCAATAATTTTCTACTCACACTAAGCAATCTGTACCGTGCCAGAGAACATTTGACCCCCAAAGTCCAGTTTGTTTGACTAGTGTGATCGCTCCATACCATGCCTGGGCACGGTATGCTGAACCATGCCTTGGCCCACTTGAAGAGGTTGGCTTGGGCACAGTTCAGTTGGCTCAGGTACAGTACAAATCTAGTGTGATCGCTAACCGTGGCCGAGCACGGAACTCAAAACATGACAACAATGATGCGACTGGGCTAAGGGATCACTTTGGTCTATGGCATAGGTGCAGTGTTTACTGGATATTTAGGCAGACGAGAGTTTACCGGAACAACTGGAGAACACACAAGATCCACAAGAGATTTGGTACAATTTGCGACCATCTTTGTGCTCGTGGATACCAAAGAACCATTGAGCAATGATGTGACAATCTGAAAAAAACGGCGGGTTCAGTATCTGAAGGTACAGAACGCACTCGTAAATCTGGCATCTCGACGGATGAAAAGGATAAATTCCAGTGGTACGATGCTGTCGACAATTAGGCATGTGAGAGGGCCATGTGTCACCGTGCCCCAAACGACTCAAAATAAGCCACAAAGTAAGTAAAGTTACAATGATGGACTCCATTGTGCTTGGCAAAAGAGCCATTTTCTTCAAAACGTGAAATTGCATCGTAATGACGCAAGTGTGCTCAGGCCCGAAAAGTTAAGTACAATGTGAGTGCAGGCCAGCAGGGACGTGGGGAGGGGGACAATCGTGCTTGAGCACGGTGCAAGGCAACCGGGCCTAGTGTGAGTACACCCTAAAGCACTATGAAAAATGTCAAACATCGCATAAGGCCAGACAGACCTGACATTCAAAACAGCACTAACAAGGAAAAGATGAGAAAACATAATGTGTGCCATTACTGAAGCATTACAGACTTAGTAACAACAGGTATGATTTGAATGAAATATTAAAAATATACAGAATGTTTAAACTATAAAAGGGGAAGAAGCAGTCAACTTAGTTTTTATAATAAAAAGCAGTTTTAATTGTAGATTTTAAATTTGTTCAGGCTACTGTTTTTCCAATGCTATATTTTGTTTTATAGAAACCATAAAGGGCCTGAAGCAAAGGTGCGGGAAGAGGGGTGCTGAGGGTGCTGAAGCACCCCCTAATGAGCAAGACTGGAAAACAGTATCAATGAAATATTATTTATTTGATTGTTTTTATGCAGTGTATATATAATGCAAGTTTCGCTTTCAGTATATGATGTTAATAAAAATGCTGTACTGTTTCGATGACATCATGCTTGTGCGCAGGGCTCTTCCGAACTGAAGACGTATACTAGTTAACTTTTTATTCTCCCTTTTTCCTTTTATTTGCACAAAAGCCACAAAAAAAAGTGATTGTTAACAATGAAACGTAATAATTTGACAATATATTACGATTAAATTGTGTTATTTTATCATTACTGTTGTTTAATAATAAATACTGTAGTGTAATATTACAGTTTACAGTATGAATAAAAGCAAATTATCAATCTTCAATATTACATTTCAATTATAATAATTTACAACAGAAAAAAACAGCACATTAGAAATGTTATGTTCTCATGTCACCCTGTGGAAGGTGCTAAAACCTCAGCTGAGCAAAAACTTCATCTTTTGATTCATCTTTTTGGATTTATAAAATCTTATGAAGACATTTTTAGCAACAACCCTGAGTGCAAGGCCACATTTGGGTCTTCAATTAACAGTTAGGACATTTCCTAATAGCTTAATATTGTAGCATGTGGGTTCATTTTAATAGATGTTTTATCTAAACATTTATATTGTGTTCTTTGGTCATTTCTCATGCACACGGACACAACAACAGTTTTGAATGTGGTAGAATGTTGCTAATGCATTGGTTGGCTCATTGATTGGCTTAATTGCAAGTGAAAATATTCCATGTGCTGTGTATGTGTGTGTATGTACAGTGATCAAGATGGGAGAAAGATGCCTCTGGTTGTTCCTTGCAGGGTACTCAGCCTTACAGGCTCCATATGGTTAGGATTACAGTGGGGGTGGGGTTAGGGCATCTGCTGCATCCCAGGAACAAACTGAAGCCCCTTTGTACAATGGGCATACAGTGATAGGGAGACACATTGTTCTCTGATGCCCTTGTTGGCAAAACCTCAGCACCCCTTGGCAAACAATTGTTTCCATGCCTTTGCGTGGGATTGCGGGTATTGTGCACAATTTGAATCATTCCCGCATGTTCCATGTTCGTAATGGGGGAAATAATGATTTCAGAAATGTCATTTTTGGGTTAACTGCCAATTTGTTACAGTGTTTGTTAAAGGTATCTGCCAAGAACCATATAAATGTAAGTCGGCATATGATTGTATCATGTCTTGCTGGAAATTTACTGAACAGATGGGTCAAAATTACGCAACGTACTTTAAAAATAATTCCAACTTCAATATTCAGCTTCAAATCCATAATTCAGTTATCAGCTCATGTGAAAACACATTTGTGCATACAGTAGTATCAGTTTTGCATGCTTTGTTCCCTCTGTTGAATGAGATAAATTGGGGGAATTTGGCCACACTTCTCATCCACTCATGTTACAGCAGAACCCAGTCCACTCTGTGCCCTCCAACTGCTGTGGATTCACTTGAAGAACTCAAATACCACGCCTCAATAACAGCTCTGCTTTACTCTAGTCTTCCCTTGGTCTGCATTGTTTTTTGTTATATGCCTATATGTACCGATCATGAGACCAAATCCTTGCTGTTTAAATAAATATAAGGAATTTCGTGCTGGACAATTTGATACATCTTGAGAACTACCACTGAAAAAAATTCCTGAATTGCTACCATGAAATAAATGCAAAAATTGACCCTTTTCACAGACTGATTATGCATTTCTGTCCTTTTTTAGTATGGATGACAAAGCCTTCAAAAATTATAAATAAATAAATAAATAAACAAACAAAAACACACATTTGTACATAAATAAATATATAATTAAATAATTACATGTGCAAGGAGTTATACAAATAATTAAATAAATGCACCCATTAATGCAAAAATAATATAATATAAGTCATAAATAAATGGTTGGGAGAATCCAAAAACATTCAAATAAATGCAATATTGAAAGTTGATTTTTAATTATATTTTTCTTTAATCATTCATGTATTTCTGTATGTAATTAAATATTTATTTTTCCTTCACACAACATGATAATGAGAGGATGTCAATCAAACATAAAGTAGGTGGAATTTATGGCACCATTGGCTGATCATTGTAAAAGTGCGGCACTTGACTGACATAACCTAATTTTCAAGATCAATGAATTAATAAATTCATGGAAAAAACTGCAAACTTCTGCCAAACCATTGCACTAGAGTATCTACTTGGTAGTCACTAAATCGTTTTTTTTTTCCCCTCCCCTTTTTCTCCACAATTTGGAATGGCCAATTCCCAACGTCCTCGTGGTGGCGTAGTGACTCACTTCAATCCGGGTGGCGGAGGACAAATCTCAGTTTCCACCGCATCCGAGACCATCAAGCCACGCACCTTATCACCTTTAGACCTAGCGCGTGTGGAGGATTCATGCACAACTCACCACGTGCTCCACAGAGAGCGAACCACATTATAGCGACCACGAGGAGGTTACCCCATGTGACCCTACCCTCCCTAGCAACCAGGCCAATTTGGTTGCTTAGGAGACCAGGCTGGAGTCACTCAGCACACCCTGGATTCGAACTCATAACTCCAGGGGTGGTAGTCAGCGTCTTTACTCGCTGAGCTACTCAGGCCCTCAGTCACTCAATAGTTTGACTGTAATACCTGAAGAGCTGTGACATGGAACTATGTATAAACTTTTAATTTAGCATTTCCACCACAACTTATATTCTATTATTTTAGATCAGTGCATTTATTTATCTCCTCACACATTTAATAATTTCTATCCTTATGTATGCACATTTATTATTTTTGCAGGTTTCGTCCTTCATAATTTAGCAGCACAAATGTGTCTCCAAGTTTATGTTTATCTTTAATGATAAATACCATAAATAAAATCCATGCTCTCTTAAGACAGTGTTGTTGATGTATAATTGAACACCCATGGTAGCAGTACTAATCATCTGAAATCATCGCAAGCAAGTTCCTCTTTATGCTGATTATGCAACTGCCTAATATAATATCCAGTTGACAGAGTAGAAACTGTTCAGTCATACAAAGCCCTCTGATGAAAGTCAAAAGTCATCAACCAAACAGTAACATGAACTGATTCCCTGTTGAGCAAACTCAAACATTGCATTAACACATAATTGTTTCCTTTATAATGTAACATTAACCCACACACAACAAACATGGTAACTATTGTTTAGTAGCATAGCACTATGACTGATACCAAGTTACCGCAGCTTTATTGTAGTAGCAGAAACTGTAGTAATCAAGGTATTTTGATTGGAGCTGTTGTTAAAAGGGTGAACTTTTGAACGGGTTGGTATAAAGCAATGGCCATGAGTGTAGGTCAAAACAACTGTGATACGTCCCGAATAATCTCGTTTGACAAGCAAGAATGTCAATGAAGTCAAAATAGGCTGGAGGCGCCAAGGATGCGCAAAATGTTGTCTAGATATTCTCCAACACATTTAATTTTGAGACAGTCATAGGTTTTAATACGCATGGCGGAAACACAAATATAAAATGACACCTGAACATAAAATAACATAATTAAACTACTTTAAGGAGCAAAATAGACTATAACATTTACCTTCCGGGAACCTTTGCGTTTCTCCTCCAGAAATGAATCCTGTTGTCGGTGGCCATGGCGAGAAGGCGCCCAAATATCTCTCTCAAACAGACATTAAACCAGACACTACAACTTCTACCCACTTGAGCGGATGTCCAACGGCGATAACGCTCATTCGTTGTGTTTATTGCGGGTATTTTGTCAATACAGAACGAGCTCTTAGCTCTTCGGGTATGGACGTCGCCATCTTGGAGGAGCGGGAGGTCAAGATGTAATTGGATGAAATGTCGAACAGGTGTAACGGAGCGAACCAATAGGGTTTGAGATTTTTAGACTGAGTCGCAGTTCAGTATTTTGTTATTCTTAATTATTGATTGTTGCATGCTATATCTGACGGTATTTTATTGAATCAGATTGAATAAACTTTAATAGCATGGCAACACACATATACATATATTACCAGTCCATATATATTATTTAATATAAAACTGGTAACTTGATATTAGCCACCACTGTTAACAAACCGAAATTGAATACAGTAACGGAAAGATACTGTCTGAAGGAGATCTTATATTTGTCAGTGTCTGGTGTAATTAGATTACAATGTAGTTAGGTACTGTAATCTGATTACTTAAAGTGCAAAAGTAGAGTAAAGCATTACATTTTGAAATCTTGTAATCAGATTACAGTAACTGACTTCAATGAAAGTTGGTAGGCTACTTTTAAGTTCATTACTTGGGGTACAAATATTTCATAAACAAATAATTTATGAGTAAAAAAATTCAAATGCGAATTCATATGTACGTCTGTTTGCGTTACTGTGACAACTGTAGGGTGTGACAATGAACAAGGAGAAAACAGACAATATTTAGTATTTTAGAAAGTAACTTAAAAGGAAAGTGATTAGGAATGTGATTACTTTTTCAATGAAGTAATCAGTAAAGCAATCGGATTATAATGTTAGAAAAGTGGTTAGCAATTTGTAGTGGATTACTTTTTTTAGTAACTGCCCTGTAATATACATACAATAAAGGTTTCACTATAAAAGTATAACGAATAGTAGCTATAGCAGAAAAGAGTCAACTTTATTAGATTTTTTTTATTGCACTGTTGCAGCAGCAGTCATAGTTGAAAATAAATATACACAATAAATCTACAGAAATAGACCAAATACTGGGGCAGGCACATACCTTGAGAACTCCACACACACACACACACACACACACACACACACACACACACACACACACACACACACACACACACACACACACACACACACACACACACACACACACACACACACACACACACACACACTACTGCTGGGTGTGGAAGCAGGACAGGACAGACAGAGGTGTGGATCCAAACCCGGTATTTTATTAAGAATAAACAAATAAGAAACAAAAGGTAAACACAAAGAAAAGTCCACAAGGGGAAAACTGGAAACTGATACACAACGAGACAGAAATAAACACGATGAAACAAACTCAAACTCTGAACTCGGGTAGGGAACACGGACCAGGCTAGACGACATGCAAGAAACGAAACATTACCAAACAACGACCGACAGAGAGTAAACAAAGAACCAAGGTTTAAATACACAGACAAAGTGGAGACTGAACGAGACACAGGTGAAAACAATGATGAGTGCAGGCAGTGGGGGAGGCCGGGAATGTGGGAAATGTAGTTTAACACACGGACAGTGAGACTCAGGGCGGACAACAGGGAAAACGTGACATGGAGCGGGATCGGTGACGGGTGAAAAGGAAAACACGGAGCGGACAACAAGGAAACGTGAAATCAACGTGATAGTGAAACAGAACAGAGGGCAGACAACACAGGAACGTAACATAACCCCCCCTAAAAGGACCGGATTCCAGACGGTCCTAAAGCCAAAAGAAAACCTACACAGAAGAACAAAAACAAAAGATCCAGGGAGTGAGGGGGTAGACCCGGGGGAACACAGACAGAGAAAAGGGAGCACAAGGGGCACAGAGACAGACCAAGAAGGCACAAGGGACATGGAGACAGACCACGGGGGCACAAGGGGCAATTAGGCAGTCCACGGGGGCACAAAGGGAAATGAGACAGGCCACGGGGGCACAAGGGGCAATTAGGCAGTCCATGGGGGCACAAAGGGACAGGTTTGGGTGGTCTGGGAGGTGGCCATCGGACAGGGACAGGTCCAGGAGGCGGCCACAAGACAGGAACAGGTCTGGGGGGGCCTAGGAGGTGGCCATCGGACAGGGACAGGTCCAGGAGGCCTGGGAGGCGGCCTCAGGACAGGGGCAGGTCTAGGAGGTCTGGGAGATGGTCGCAGAACAAGGACCGGCACAGGGGTCCTGGGGAGTGGCTCCGGGACAGGGACAGGTTGAGGTGACCTAGGGGGTGGCCACAGGGCTAGGGCTGGTTCAGGGGGCCTGGGAGGAAGAGTGGCCCCTAGGGGAGCTGCAAGGGGCTCTGGAGATGAAGCTGAGGGAGGCTCTGGAGGCGGAACCGATGGAGGTGGCGCCGTAGGAGGCTCTGGAGGCGGAGGCCTGGGAGGCTCTGGAGGCAGAACCGATGAAGGTGGCGCCATAGGAGGCTTTAAAGGTGGAGGCCTTGAAGGCTCGAGTGACCTGAGAGGCGGAGACCTGGAAGGCTCTGGAGGTGGAGCCGAGGGAGGCTCAGGAGGTGGAGCCGAGGAAGGTGGCGCCGTAGGAGGCTTTAGAGGCGGAGGCCTGGAAGACTCTGGAGGTGGAGCCGAGGAAGGCCTAGGAGGCGGAGGCCTGGAAGGCTCTGGAGGTGGAGCCAAGGGAGGTGGTGCTGTAGGAGGTTTCAGAGGCGTGGCCCTAGAAGGCTCTGGAGTCTCTGGGAGCAGAGCCATAGGAGGCTCGGGAGGCGGAGCCGTGAAAGGCTCGGGAGACGGAGCCGTAGGAGGCCCGGGAGTTTCTGGGAGAAGAGCCGTAGAAGGCTCGGGGAGAAGAGCCGCAGGACGCTCCGGAGACGGAGCCCCAGAAGGCTCTGGAGTCTCTGGGAGCAGAGCCGCAGGAGGCTCGGGAGGTGGAGCCGTAGGAGGCTCGGGGAGAAGGGCCGTGGAAGGCTCGAGAGGCTTGAGAGGCGGAGCCCTGGAAGGCCCGAGAGGCTTGAGAGGCGGAGCCCTGGAAGGCCTGAGAGGCTTGTGGGGCGGAGCCCTGGAAGGCTCGAGAGGTGGAGCCCTAGAAGGCTCGAGTGACTTGAGGGGCGGAGCCCTGGGAGGCTCGAGAGGCTCGAGAGACTTGAGAGGCAGAGCCCTGGGAGGCTCAAGTGGCTCGAGAGGCGGAGCACTGGAAGGCTCGAGTGACTTGAGGGGCGGAGCCCTGGGTGGCCCAAGAGGCTTGAGAGGAGGAGCTCTGGAAAGCTCAAGAGGAGGAGCTCTGGAAACCTCGGGAAGCTTGAGGGGCGGAGCCCTGGAAGGCTTGAGAGGCTTGAGGGGCAGAGCCCTGGAAGGCTCGAGAGGCGGAGCCCTGGAAGGCTCGAGAGGCTTGAGAGGCGGAGCCCTGGAAGGCTCGAGAGGCTTGAGGGGCAGAGCCCTGGAAGGCTCGAGAGGCGGAGCTCTGGAAAGCTTGGGAGGCGGAGCTCTGGAAAGCTCGGGAAGCTCGGAAGGCGGGGCTCTGGAAAGCCCGGAAGGCGGAGCACTGGAAAGCTCGGAAGGCGGAGCACTGGAAAGCTCGGAAGGCGGAGCACTGGAAAGCTCGGAAGGCGGAGCACTGGAAAGCTCGGGTAACTCGGAAGGCGAAGCTCTGGAAAGCTTGGGTAACTCGGAAGGCGGAGCTCTGGAAAGCTCGGGAGGAGGAGCCCTAGAAGACTCGAGAGACTTGAGAGACTTGGGAGGCGGAGCCCTGGAAGACTCAGGAGGAGGAGCCCTGGAAGGCTCGAGAGGTGCTGGCTCTAGTACGGTCACGGCCACTGGCGCTGGCTCTTGGACGGTCACGGCCACTGGCGCTGGCTCAGGGCCGGTCGAGGCTACAGGCGCTGGCTCAGGGCCGGTCGAGGCTACAGGCGCTGGCTCAGGGCCGGTCGAGGCTACAGGCGCTGGCTCAGGGCCGGTCGAGGCTACAGGCGCTGGCTTGGGTTCGCTGACCGTGGCTGACGAGGACTCAGGCTCGCTCACAGTGATGTGCGTGGGCGCTGGCTCGCTCACCGTGGAAGGCGTGGGTGCTAGCTCGCTCACTGTGGAAGGCGTGGGCGCAGGCTTGCTCACCGTGGAAGGCGTGGGCGCAGGCTCGCAGACCGGGGCAGGCGTGGGCCGGGAGGCGGAAGCCCGTCTTCTCTTCCTCCTCCGGGCAGACAAAGTGGACCGTGCAGGCTCATGGGGAACGACAGGCATGGGGGTTGGCTCGCTGGCAGGTGGGGCAGGCATGACAGGAGGCGCTACGGACGACTGGGGAGTCACCACAGTGGGTGGAGAGGTTGGGTCCTCCTCAGTCACACCCACAGTGAATGGCAAGCCACAGACCAGCACGGTCTCCTCCACGAATTTCAGGAGTGTCCAACCGCGCGTCGCCGGTGGTAACCGCTCCTTAAGCGTACCGTCCAGATTACCCCTGAAGAAGGCCACAAGGGAGAATTCAGGGAAGTCCGCGACACTCGCCAGTTCCATGAAGTTGCGGACGTGGTCCTCTATAGGTCGGCCTTCTTGCCTCAGGCTGAGCAGCCGGTAGTTAGCCTGCTGGACCGCTGGATCCATTGGTGGGTCGGTCGTTCTGTTATGCTGGGTGTGGAAGCAGGACAGGACAGACAGAGGTGTGGATCCAAACCCGGGTAGGGAACACGGACCAGGCTAGACGACATGCAAGAAACGAAACATTACCAAACAACAACCGACAGAGAGTAAACAAAGAACCAAGGTTTAAATACACAGACAAAGTGGAGACTGAACGAGACACAGGTGAAAACAATGATGAGTGCAGGCAGTGGGGGAGGCCGGGAATGTGGGAAATGTAGTTTAACACACGGACTGTGAGACTCAGGGCGGACAACAGGGAAAACGTGACATGGAGCGGGATCTGTGACGGGTGAAAAGGAAAACACGGAGCGGACAACAAGGAAACGTGAAATCAACGTGATAGTGAAACAGAGAACAGAGGGCAGACAACACAGGAACGTAACAATATTATTACACCCATTACTGATATTATATATTTTATTCATTACTTAATAATTAATTAAGAACATGATTGGAAATGTGTGCTTGATTGATAAAAAATATTAATAAAACATTAAACACGTTTATTTTATTATAATTATTATTATCATTGTGCATCATTATCATTGCATATTTGCATTATTATTGCATATAATTATAATAATTATTGCATTATATGCATTATTATTATCATATTTCTGTAAACGATAAGGGCATTCCACCATAGTTCTACTGTAAGAACACAAGATGGCAGTAGTCGCACATCAAATTAAGGCACTTCAACCCACAGCTGCAGGCAGATTGGCGCAGTACATTTAGGTAATAGAATATTTCCACTATTTAACCAAGTCATTGCTGAGAAGAAAAACTCATGAGCTGATTTATTATTACTTAATTTTAACTCTCAAGTTTTTTGAGACTGCCTTTACTTTCTATATGGATACCATTCAGAAAATTTTATCATGTCAAAAATCATTGCAATTATTCATGTTTTTTGAGGCATGCATCCAAGTTGTTAATCTAATTAAATATCATCCTGATAATTTATTAAGTACATTTTAGAGATATCAAAAACGCCATATAAACAGAACATGAGTTAAGTGTGTGTGTAAATGATAGTTTCTTTAATTAATTTGTTATGAATTGATCTAGTATTATATGACACCAACCGTATTATAGTGCTGCATACAATAGTAACAAAAGTGTATAGCCTATTATTACAACTTATAACAATTATAACAGCTGCAGATGCATGAATGATTGAGTAAATGTGCCTGGGCAAAGCAGTTTTGTAAACATCCTTAGTGGAAAGTTGGAAATGATACTTCCTGTGAACTGTAGATGGGGAATAAAGCTCCCCTATTGTGAGTCTTAGAACCTGTTGACTCAAATAGCCCTTGTTATTGTTATTCTACAAGGGCCCTTAAAGGGAAGAGCTTCATCAACATTCATACTGTAACATTTTTCTTCTGAATTTCTTGAGTTTTGTGTTCATGTCATGTTCTCCTTCAGCATGTTTTACAGTTTTTAATGCCTTAAAGAGCTTTTTGAGAAACTCTGAGGTGGATTTATAATGTCTGTGTCCCTAATGGATGTGGCAATGAGTGTGAATGAGTTCACTCCCACTTCTGTTTGTGTGCTTGAGACCCTCCAGGTTGAAGAGTCGCCCCTCATTACCATCCTTTGAGTTCATTCAGACCAGAGACACACACACACACACACGAAACAAAGAGATGAAAGGTCACGCGGCCTGCGTCCTTCAGGAAAGGCACGGCATCTCTGGAATGCCACATTATTTTCCTAGTAATTTCCTTTTTTTTTTTTTTAAAGAGTTAGTGTGTGAGTGTGTTGATTCCTCAGTGCCGCACACCCCCAGAGAAGGTTTATCAAGTGCATGCAGCAGTCCATTTGTCTCATTGGTCAGCAGTATGCAGACAGGAAGGCTTGAAAGACAATATCCTGCTATTGCAGCATTGATGTCACTCTTTCCAAAGGGGAAAACACACACACACACACACACACACACACACACACACACACACACACACACACACACACTAAAGTAGAAAAAAAAATCTGTTATTTTAACAGAAAAAGAATGTAAAAATGCTGCAGTGAGTTGCTTACCAGGTAGTCTCCTTCACATTTACTATAAAAAAATGTAAAAAAATCGACTCATGGTCATCTTTTTTTTTAGAGGTAAAAATGTTAGTGTCACACATTACCCAGATGGTGACATGTGTATTGGTCATTGCTCCTGGAAGGTCACGCTTGATGAACTTTAAATCATCATGTGACCATCTGTAGTTACTATGGTCTTTAGCAATAACTTTTACAATGAAAAGCAGATTGTTATAGCTCCAGAAGTTAGATATGTTAAATGCATTTAATTTAATAATCACGGTAGTGAACCTTAAAACCCGTAATGCCTGAAACACACGGTCACAGTATTTTGTACAGGGAATTTCTGTACGGCTGCCAGTATTTTACTGCTAATTTTAACAGAATACTTTGTACAGAGTAGTTCGCCCAGAAATTCTGTCTTTATATATACACTCTCATGTTGTTCCAAACCCAAATTACTTTTTGCTTCTGTGAAACACAAAAAGATGTTTTGAATAAATGGAACCATGTTTTTGGAACCAGGTGCGAGAATGTTTAAAGTGAACACACAGGGTTTACATGAAATGCACGGGGAGATCAACATACAGATTGGATGATATAGTTAAGTTACAGTAAGTAGATTTCTCAGGATGAAGGATCAGCAAAGGTGAGTATCCAGGTAATATTGTCCACAGAACTTAGGAGGAAGGGTCAGGTTAAAGAAACTTGGTAATAATAAACAAGGTCAATCTTGTTTGAAAAAAGCTGGTGATCCAGAAGCTCAACTGAGCAAAACACTTGCAATGCCACGGTCATGGGTTTGATCACAAGGAAACAAACTGTAAGTTGCTTTGGATAAAAGCATCAACAAAATGTCGATGAAAAATAACGGCAGACTAAAATAACTCATGCATCTTACTGAGTTCTTTCACACCAGTCTTTCCTATTCATTAAGAACTGAGTATATAAAATCCAGTTATTACAACAAGTTAATTTTACATTCGCCTCAATGAGAATGTCTGAACGAAAGCAGATTCTTTACTTCTTAGTCAGTGCCATATTGTTCTGCCTCAAGGTCTGACACATTGATATCGTCCTCCATAAGGGGTGCGAACACAATAGTTCTATGCCAAGGACACGAACTCTCTGTCTCCACCACCCACAGAGAGCAAAGTGTGTTAGTCACTGACTGTGGCTCGAGTGAGTCTGTATCACAGCTTAAGACTGTAGAAAGATAAACGGCAAACGGCATAGTTTATACAAGAGGCCTGGTTGAGGCTGGCACTGCTGGCGGCTACAAATGTTAGGTCAGTTGAAGCACAGGAAGTGGGTCACGGAATGGAGGTCGGCGGTACCCTGACTGGAAGTGTGTAGGATATGAGGGAAAAACTGAAGCGTCCCCCACCACTTTATAAACGTTCTATATATAAAGCAGTTCTATGCGTGGGTGAATGCGGAATTTCACTAGAGCAGAATACTTGTGTCAAAGCATCCCATAGGAAAGAAAAATTACTTTGTTTCTAAAAGACAGCAATGAGATTAAATGGAGAGCCAATGGAGATTTTTAATCTCAGATTTTTCACAGGAGACCTCAGGAATGTCTCAAACTATGCTCAGATGCTGCCAGTGTAAAATATATGCAGCTGCAGCCTCACAGCACCAGCAGTTTCAGGACACCTGTCTCAGGGTGGAGTTATGACATGCTGTGTCATGTTAATATCATTGTTTGATTACAGTGTTGAACACTTTTTATTGAGATATTGCATGCTTTGTTTATCAGCAACCCTTTTATTATATTTTTTAGCACGATGATGTTTTATCCACCACACATTAATGTTAAAAAGCAGTTTCCGGACTGGCTATACCCATAAAAATATAATAAATGTATGATATGGCTGATGTAGGTTTAATGGAAGACCCTTTATTTTTATATTGCATTTTCCAGCCTCATGGAACAATGCAAGTAAACGCTGTTAATATAAAAATAGCAAGCTACAATAAAACTGTAAAGTAAAGCACAAAGAATGGAGAAACAAAAACTCAAAAGTACTACAAGAATCATTAATGGAATTGTTGAGGAAATGGAATCATTAAATACATTATGATTCAAGAGCAAATAGCTTTTTTTTTAAACAGCTAATAGCCTTTTAGGTCACAGCTGTAAACCATGATTTTCTTTTCTTTTCTTTTTTAAAATTCAATACCTCTGCATTATCTCTCTCTCTCTCTCTCTGTATATATATATATATATATATATATATATATATATATGTATATATGTGTGTGTGTGTGTGTGTGTGTGTGTGTGTGTGTGTGTGTATACAGTATAAAGTAAAATTAATGTATAAATAATAAGTAAATTATATAAAATAAATAAATTCACTGATATATATATATATATATATATATATATATATATATATATATATATATATATATATATATATATATATATATGGCCTATATATATATATATCAGTGAATTTGCATTTTTGAATATGACATTTTCAAAAATTGAATTATTTAAATTCCAACTTTATGTTAGGTGTCTTAAACTACTATGCACTAACATTAAAATATATACAATACATGTATTTTTGTGTTACTACGTTGTTCTGCAAAATTCTCATAAAATTCACATTTGCTGTGACTGAGGTTTAGGTACTGCTACGTTTATGAGTAGGTGTAGGGTTAGGGTTAGGTATTGGCCCGGTTGCTAGGAAGGGTAGAGTCAATGGGGTAACCTCCTCGTGGTCACGATAAGGGGTTCTCGCTCTCAACGGGGATGTGGTAAGTTGTGCGTGGATCGCGGAGTGTAGCATGAGCATCCAGTGCTGTGAGTCTCCGCGGTGTCACGCACTGCGAACCACGTGATAAAATGCGCAGATTGTCTCAGAAGCGGAGGCAACTGAGACTTGTCCTCCACCACCCGGATTGAGGTGAGTAACCGCGCCACCATGAGGACCTACTAAGTAGTAGGAATCGGCATTCAAAATTAGGAGAAAATAAAATAAATAAATATAAAAAATAAAATAAAAAGTTAGAGCAATGTCCCTCTGCATTGCAGTGTAAAAATACAGATTTGTAGCTCTGACATATCGGTCAGGGGAACATAGTAATTGCACCTTTACAGCAGTTTGCTAAAGCTATTGACTAATATTGTTCTCAAAGTACTTGGTACAGGGAATTATGTTGTGGGTTATGGTGTAATATTGGGCAGATGTCAGTGTGCATAAAAATATGATTGTGCAAGATCTTCAATACTTTAGGCATCGTGTCAAAACACGCCTCGACATCACACAAACAGTACATGCAGATCTGATGGCTCAATATTGTACTCGGTCTAGTCATGTACCCTGCATCGGTTTCACAAAGGGGGGTATTGGCAATGTCACACATTTTAACTGAACACTTACCTATTTGATCATGAAAAGACTGAATGTAAACGCCCTCCAAGACACATTAATGATGGATTGCAAACTGATTTGTGAGCACATTTATATGCACAGCAATACACTGTTTAATATAAAAAATCAGCTTATTTTAAAAACCTGACAACTTGAATATTCATATTATTCTGTGCTTTTGACATCATGTGTCAAAAGCATGTTCACAACACTTGCACACTTCGGATAAGCCAATAAGCATGCCAGTAGAGGTGTTTAATGGGCAAAAACCAATGAGTGCAAATCTGATTATGCTTAAACCATTTATGACACCAAACCAATAAGGGAAAACCATTTAAGGAATTTACATGACCTTATACACTGTCGGCTTATTAAGAATAGTAATAACAATATCAGCCTTCAATTGAAGTCAGAAATATCGTAGTTATGAATTTTAACACATTTTCCAGTGGGAAACTCGCAATTCTAGATGATACCCGAGTTCCGACATTGGAAGTGGTGTGTCATCATGAAAGATGATGGAAAGTAATGATTTTGCTCAATTATTTACAATTCAGTGCTTTCTTATTATAATGTTTGATGTTATATATGAAAGAGATTTTAGTGTACTAATGTAAAGCTGATTATTCACCCTTCACAGTTTGTTATATGCAAATTAATTCATAATTTGTTAGGTAACATGCATTAATAAACCATATATGTTGAGTAAAAGTGCCGCAGGTGTATTCGCTTATGCTTATCCACAAATATAACAGAAAAAAAAGAGCTTTTGCCATATTGTTTGTAATTTCTTTTTTTAGTCTGGCTTCTTCCGTATCTTGTTTCCAACTTGAATAACAAAAAGCCAACTTGGACGTAGGAGCTTCCCAGGTGCACTTGACATGTTAGACACAACTTGGCCAAGTGAAAATACATCTGATTAGTGAGGCCACATACGTAAATGGAACTACATCCAAATACAGACATTTGGGAGTGCAAAGACAACAACACATGACAGCTATCGCCTTTTGTATTAGTCTTTGAAGCAATTTAGTCGCATCCTGTTTTAAGGGTTTATGAGCCACATTACTGTAAGTGCAGCAAATGTGTTCTGCCTGGCATTTGCATCATAATGGACGTGAAATCTTATATATTTTCAAATTGCACTGGAACAGTATATCGGATTTATATCATAAATGTGTGTGTATGTAGACAAATGTAAATGAAAAGTACATACCCAATTGGATGGCAATCCAATCGAGTAAGATGCATGAAGCGACTAAAGTTAGGTAAAAAACAGCATACTACCAAATTACTCTTACTATTTCTGAAGCAAATGGCAGAAATAGTCTATAATGCAGCAACAGTAAGAGTAGCATGGTAGTATGCTACTATCAAACTGAGCCTCAGTGAAAACAGTCCCAATGATCTACCTTGGATAAAGTCCAGGATGGCGGACTGTCAGTGTGGTCAAAGGTTTCACAGTAGGTCTGCAATTATTTTGATTATCATTTAATCTTTGATTATTTCTTTTCAATTATTTCTCTCTGATTAATCGGTTTGATTCACACGGTTGCTTGCGCGCTTGATTGCTCAGTGAAGCTTAACAGAGAAGTCTGTCAGAGGCTAGCTAGCAATAAACACCTGCTTTTGAAATCATAACATTTATACATTATAAAATATAAAGAAACAGTAAAATATAAGTTATGCACTGGAGAGAATTAACTAAACAGTAGAAGCACTCTGTCAATGCACCTGATGCAGCAACCTGTCCACATTAAACTGTATGCTTATGATCATCTTTGAAGTGTTGATAATGTGCTCATGTGCGCTGGACAACTTGGGTTGTGTTTTTTCCACTTTAACTTGTCTCTGTCATTTTTCAAACGGGTTATCATGCAAACATGTTTTTCACTATTGTAAAGCGACATCACTGACGGAGCTTCTCCATGCATGCCGCACATATCCATCTAATCGATAATACAATTGGTTGTTGATTATTTTAATAAAACAATAAATAATTTTATCGATTAGTCGCTGTAGCATTATTTAGAGGTATTACTGTTTACTTTTATTATCAAAGATAATATAATCCTTTATTACAACTTCATGATCACGACTGCTGCCTTTCATTTGCTGTCAACGAGTTTCATCACGGTGGATCTAAGATAATATTGTGGTGTTCTGGTTTTAGACTGACCACAATCCAGGGGCATATTTCCTTTCTCGTGTAGCTTTCGATGTTCCAGTGTTGTAACACAATGCCAATGAGAACTAACAGGAAGTAACACCAGCAGTGTGTCCTCTGTCCTCATAATGCCAGTAAGGGAAGTGTGGCCTCATTTCGGCCCCTTTACAGCACCTCTGTTGCAAAAGCTTTGATGTCATAGAGTTCAAGACATTTCCTCACGTGCCACTTAAAACCAAGTGTTTACATAAGCACTTTTTTATGTAATGTTCAGAATATTCGGGGTGCAAAGGGGTCTTCTGGGAAAAAACATGAGAAAAATATTGACATTAGTTGGCGTTACCATTTCATTCCATAATCATAAGATTAATCACAATTCTTTCATTCGATTGGCGGTCACAGTTTTAAACAGTAAGAAATAAAAATTAAATCTGCATATCATTTCATACATTATTAGGGGGACAAATCTTATTTGTAAGAAATAAGGATTGTAATCCACTATTCTCTTAAAAGCATATGTAATTGTGAACCCTTTGGAATGATCTGATTTTCTGCACTAATTGGTCATAAAATGTGATCTCATCTTCATCAAAGTCACAAGTATAGAAAAACACAATGTGCTTAAGCTAACAAAACACTATTGGGAATATGTTCAGTAATTACATGAAAGAATTTAACTGTTAAACAATTAAACATTTAGAGTAATGTGGAAAAAGTAAGTGAACCCTTGGAATTAATAACTCTAATTTAATAACAAACCTGCACAATGGAATTTTGACCATTCTTCCATACAGAACTGCTTCAGCTCAGCCATATTCTAAGAATGTCTGGTGCGAACCGCTCACTTAAGGTCATTCCACAGCATCTATATTGGGCTGGGTCTGAGCTCTGATTTGGTCACTCCAAAAGGTTTTTGAGGCCATTATGTAGTGGATTTTCTTCAATGTTTAGGGTAATTGTCCTGCTACATCACCCAAATTCTACTGAGCTTCAGCTGGTGCACAGCCACCCTGTCTTTATCCTGTAGGATGTAATGACAAACTTGGAAATTCATTTTTCGATGATGGCAATCGGTCCAAGCCCCGAAGCTGCAAAGCAGCCACAAATCATGATGCTCCCTCCTCCGTTGGGATGAAGTCTTTTTTATGCTGGTATATGCGGTCCTCTTTTTATTCCATATGTAGTCCTGCGTGATCTTCCCACACAACTCAACCTTAGAACATTTCAACTCAACCTTAAAACATTTTCCCAGTAGCGATGTGGAGTTTCAAGGTGGTCTTTGGCAAACTTCAGGCATGGAGCAATGTTTTTCTTGGAAAGCAACGGCTTCTTTTGTGGTGCCCTTTGTGCAGTTTTCCATATAGTAGACTCCTGAACAGAGATGTTAACCAGCTCCAATGATTCCTTCAAGTCTTAAGCTGTCAGTCTAGGATTCTTTTTTACCTCATTGAGCATTCTGTGGTGTGCCCTTTGAGTCATCTTGGCTGGGTGGCCACTTCTAAGGAGAGTAACCACAGTACTAAATTTTCCATATTTATAGACAATTTGTCTAACTGTGGACAGTTATATCTACGCTTTTCGAAAGGGTAAAGGGTAACTTTGTAATCCTTTCCAGCTTCATGCAAAGAAACAATTCTTGATCGTAGGTCCTCTGAGATCTCTTTTTTGCAAGGCGTGGTCCACGTCAGCAGATGCTTCTTGTGAATAGAAAATTCAATGTTTGAGTGCTTTTTATAAGTCAAACTAGCTGTAGCCCACAGCTCCAATCTCATTTCATTAAACGGATGCCAGGTTTGCCAACCCCTGACTCTAATCTAGCATTTGTCCACATAATTAGCCTAGGGGTTCAAACGTTTTCCAATCTACACTGTGAATGTTTGAATAACGTGTTCAATATTTACAAGAAAAATACAATAATTTGTGTGTTATAAGTTAAAACAGGTTGCGTTTGTTCATTATTGTAACTTAGAAGAATATCAAACCAGATTTTAAGATAATTTTTTCCATAAATGCAGGTAATTCCAAAGGGTTCACATACTTTTTCTTGCCACTGTATTGTGACAAGCGCTATACAAATTAATTTGAATTGAAAATGTTTCTCTTCGGTTTATACAATGTATACAATGTAAAAAAAACTATACAATGTCAACACAGAGAAATGTAAATATATTGTAATATATTTAATATTTTAATATTTTCTTTAGTCTTTTGTACAGTGACAACATAAAAGCTGTCTTAAGTCTTTACAATATCACGTAAACAATTTTTCTCACATAGGGTGTCATCACATTTGGGGGTCCTTGGCTTCAAAAAGTTTGAAAACTTATGTTCCAATGCAATGATATTTGTATATTTTTATGTGTGGCTCAAGTGTCTAAATATGTTTTGCTGCCACTGTTTATGACTGCAACTGACAAATGAACTCACCTGTAGTATTCATATTTATATATCAGTTTTCTTTCACTTTGTGTACTACAAAAATATGCAACGTTTTTCCTAGAAACATTTGTATCATATTGTACCCACAACATTAAAGGCCTGTTGATGCAGCACAAAGCCACAATTAATCCTTCTAAGAAAAGGGAAAGTGCACCGTGTAGTCTGTGAATCCTATGGCAGTTACTGTATGCATTTAGAGTATAACTGGTGTACAAGGCCACCTATGAAGCTCACTTGTCCTGACTGGTCAGTGCTGAGCAATGAGGAAGTAATGTGTGGCTTTACGGGAAACCTATTGGGAGGGGCTGATGGGAAGGCATGCTATGTAGGAGGTGTTATGACAGATGTGTGAAGTAAACTGTTCTGTTTGTAAATTTAATCTGTTTTTGGCAAACTGATCTCTGTTATGAAATCTCTGTGGTACATTTTTGACATATTTGAAATTCTAAAGCACATTGTGTTATCTGTGGGTTTCACTGTTGGATAATAAGTAGAGTTTCCAAATCCATAAGGACTAAAAGATCAACAATTTGGTCTAACTTTTTGGGACAAACTTTGATGTTGGCTTGACAAAGCCTTGAATGAAAGTTTAAAGCTTTGAAGTTAGATTGTTTGTTCAGGTATTACAGAAAGACAAAAAGCCAGCCAGCTAGCTAGCTAGACAAACTGCCAAATTTGGTGGAGGTAGCTTGAAAGCTCTAGGAGTTAAAATTGATCATTTTGGTCTTGGTTCATGCATTTTGGAAAAACCCTAAACAAAGTTGGCCTTGTCCAGCCAACAAACTGAATTTTGAATACAATTTTTAAGAAAATGGGAGTGGTGCTTCCCTGTGCAAAGTTGCCGCTAAGATTCTAGAGTGTAGTGGGTGGATGGTTGCCAGGGTGTTGCTATGCAGTTGCTGGGGTAGTTGTTCACTGGCCCAAGTAAAAAAAAGCCCACCACCAAGTTTCCATGATATTCTGGTCTCTACATCTCAGTTCCTCTCCATCAATGCAAATCTGTGGAATTTCTTCTCATTCTTTTTACCTGCCAGGCAAAAATCGAAAGTTGGATGGCTCAGAAAAGTAAGACCACACTTCTCCTTTGCAAGCCACATGATTTTAGTTATCATTCATGTCTGCAGCACAGCAAAGAGTGCAAGACGAGTTCAATAAAAAATCTGTGTCAATGTTTATTGCTTAGGGTTATTGAAAAACTCTCTAACAATGGCAAAAAAAAAAACAAAAAAAAAAAACTAATGTGACACATTTCCCATTCTAATGCATATATGAGTGTATCTTTACTTTAAACAGATGCCTCCTACCGCTAGTCATTCATAACCATGGGAACTCACTCCAGTGTAGTTCTCAAGTCACTCAAACTCTACTGCGTAATTTTGCTCAGGAGGAGGAATTCTGGAACTGTCCTCTAGACTGCACAAGCTTGCCCCATCCCTCATATTTGTCCAAACTTGACTGCTGCCACATAGCTATTTACTGAAGAATGAATCACAAGCGGTTCGTCATCATCAATGTGTTTGCCGTGGCAGGTCGGCATATTGATGGACAGGAATGTTGCAGAGGCTGGCACGCCATCTGCCCTCGCAAAACTTCTGTTTGCTCTCGGGTTGATGACCTTTAGCATAAATGATCAGGGTGCTGCACTTTATAGCTGATAGTTGAGTGAGTCACAAAGAAAAGAATGCTGGGTACGGTGTTATTATCATTAACGAAAACTAAAACAAAAGCTATACGATAATATTTTTGTTAACTGAAAAATAAAAAACAGTATTGTAATTATAGAAACTTAAAAACGTTTCCATGACTCCAAAATGAACTAAAATAGAATTAATTAATTGATTAATTAAATAAATTGTAAGTTTTGATTCACAGTATGTTGTAAAACATTTACAACCACACTCAAACATTTACAACAGGGCTCATTAAACATCAAAATGCCACTAGATAACGATAACACTAAAGTGCCCTGAGAAATGTAATTGTGTTAAACATATTTACAGTATTTACATTATGTCAAAAAAGAAAAATTAAAAAGTCGTAAAATGAAAACTAATGAAAGCTAAACTATATTGAAAGCACAAAAATAGAAATAAAATTTATTAATTAATTACAAAATACCAGAGAGCCAAAGACTCCTCTTGCAAAGGCATGGGAGAAATAACATTAACAGGTAGAAACAGGATGCAATGAGAGAAAAGGTCACTCTCAGACAGTGGGGATTTCTTTAAGACTGCAAGGGAAGCTCAGCTTCCCCTATAATGTCAAACTAAAATTGACTAAAAATGCGTTAGAACACGTTCATCTCGAAGACGAGTTCGTTCAGAATCAGCTACATTACATATAGCAGGTCGGCTGACTCGATTTACTTCTCATACATTCCCGTAGCGTCAGTGCATTTCCCTGTTGAAGCCGAGCGTCCATTGACTTCAATGGGGCTGCTATGAACAGTTTTTTTCAGTGCTCCGAAAATAGACGGTCATTGGATAAATGCTGCGATTATGTCCCGCCCACGGACGCTCAGCGTCTCTGGGGGTGAATGAGGAGTGGGCTGGCTCGGACTCCGGGCTTCCGCGTGATGACTGGAGGATCTGTCGAAAGACTGCATCTCCTTTTGATTGACAGCTAATCTGTACTATAAGAAGTCACTGAAGCAATTTCGGCTCAGTCCCATCATGGATTTCTCAAGTGTAGTCGAAAGACAAACTGCTGCAACCTATTTCTTTATATTTGTTTGGCTGAAATTGCTAGTCAATTTGCATAATACATTTCACACAATTATACACCACATTCCTTGTTTCAGTTTTACCAAGTTTAATATATTTTGTTTTAGAGCGTTCGTTCGTTCGTTCGTTCATTCATTCATTCATGCAGTAGGCTAGGCTAGCGTCGTACGGGTGAAACTGCGCACGATGGCAGACGGTGCTAATATTGTCGACCTGATTTTGGCGAAGCCATTTGAAAGTCTTCCTTACGAGGAAAAAATTAGAATTAAACAGCAGGGCAGATCAACACCTAAGATTGATTTAGTGCAAAAAATAGGGTAAATAAGTTTATAATGTAGGCCGAAAATGAGCTTCCCCTCTTTGAAAGACCAGCAGCCGCCACTGCTCTCAGAAACACATTCCAATTTGAGGAGCTCTGAAATGTCTTGGAAACACAGGAAGAGCTTTCTGAAAGCAAACACTGATCTCACTCCCACAGTTTATTCAATGCACGCACGCACACACACACACACACACACACACACACACACACACACACACACACACACACACACACACACCTTGTAATTTAGAGACTCACTGTGCATGTTAATGTGATGTATACAATTACACACATAACACAGAAAAAATTGCCTTTTGGATTTACTAAATCATAGGTAAGTGGTTGCGCAATCTTGATTTATCTGAATTTGACATATGTAATATAACTTGAAAATACTCATAATTGTTTTGTTAAAACAGCTCAATTATATTTAGTTAAGTGAGTAAATCCAAAGAAATCTAATCATGTTCATTCTACTTATAATACGTACATGAGTCTTTATATAATCTATTCTGAAAGTCTCTGTTTTTTCCCACTATCCTCCAGCAAAGAACAGCTGCAGTAGTTGTTTTGCACATATACATACATATATATATATACATACATACATACATATATATTATAGAGTTTTAGACATCAATTGTCTATACTAAACATATGTTCATTACAATACAGCTGTAATGCCAAGAACAAGATTTATCTAACTGAGAAGGAACCTTAATCTCAATGATGGTGACTGAAAATAAAACCCCACAATTTAGCACAAAACAGCATGAGTAACACTAAATAGAACTGTAAACACAACTACAACCCTTAATAATGACCAAAAAATTCAATTTATGTTCCACATAGGCCCCAATACCTGGCCCGGGCCTCCAAGAGCCCATGGCCACTCCCCCAACACAGGTCAGCTGAAACAACTCAGTTTTGTCAAATTGACCTTAAAAGGGTCATGACACGAGGAATCAAATTTTCCTTTATCTTTTGACATAAGAGGTCAGTGTACACTGTACGGTAGACATTTGCATCTGGCAGCCTCCACAACAACACATTATTGCCTATTTTACCTGATCACATCCATAGCCCACCCAGCACGGATGAGCAAGAAGAGAGCAGGCCAGTCAAGAGCAAAGAGCTAATCATAACAGTGGGCGTTTACTGTCAAGTCTTAAAGGAAAAGCAGCACCTAAATTGAGCGTTTCTGACAAAGGGTCAGAATGAAGGTGGAAAATTAATATGTTTTTCAAATATATGACTATTTGTGTGTGTGTGTGTGTGTGTGTGTGTGTGTGTGTGTGTGTGTGTGTGTGTGCAAAAAACTTTACAAATATTATAAACGAACCTCAAGGAACATATTAAAATAATTGAAATAGGTTTGTTCAGAACAAATAAAATACATTTAAAACAATGTTTATAATAAAATTATAAATAAAAACAATTTCCAGTGAAGAAGATTTATATAAGCTTTCTAAACAGTCTTTAATGAGTGTTTCACTGTGACGCAGGCCCGGTTCCAGATCAAATTCACTGAGCCCATTTCCACTGAAATTGCTATGGTTCTCGTGCCGAGCCTGTGCTCCGCTGGTTCACGGCCGGAGCAATCTGGAGCCTATTGTAAACCGGCCACGCTTCTCCACTGCCCTAAGAGCTGAACAGTGACGTAATGTGTTACTGTTGACGTGGTAGTTACACGTGACTACCTCAAACTTAAACAAACATGGCGTGTCACAGTGTGTTTGCATACAGTCATTACTCT
The DNA here is from genome assembly GCF_025860055.1 of Xyrauchen texanus. NCBI lineage: Eukaryota > Metazoa > Chordata > Actinopteri > Cypriniformes > Catostomidae > Xyrauchen > Xyrauchen texanus. The sequence goes on from NC_068302.1 coordinate 35,829,024, forward strand.
TGTTTTTGAATACATATTTAAACATATGGATTAATGCAATCCATCATTATTTCATTGCTCAACAAGTTTGTCAGAGATGACATCTACGCTAAAGATAACAGGTAATGTAATTGTGTTATATTGTATGAACTATAGCTTAACTTCAGTTCTGTAAACTGTTAGAGTGGAATCATTATTAACATTGGTGTAGCAGATGGTTTTAAATGTAACAATTTTCATGTAATACTCACCTTGGTCGCTTTTTGCCGGGAAATCCAAAAGATGTGATGTTTATAAACGATCCCGAGAGCCTTGCCTCAGTGATTCTCTTCAGCTATTCAACAGCGACAACAAACTGCAACACTAGGTAACGTTATTTTAGAGATGGAATCCAGCAAACCTCCGGCTCCCAGCACAACACCGACTCCTACACAAACTCAGTAAGCCAAAAAAAAAACAAAAACATTTATCTACTGAAATGAGTGAAAACGTATCGGTTACCTAACGTAACCTCGGTTCTCTCTAGATGAGGGAACGAGTATTGCGTAAGCTAGCTTACGCTACGGGACAGATTCATCTTTTCTGAGATATTGAAGCCAAAAAATTATCCTTAATTTTGTATCCATTGTCAACGCAGTGCGGCAGCTGCAGACCTTGAGCAGGCTAGCTAGCGAGCTCATTGGTTGCTCTGCGGCAACTGCTGCAGCCTATAGACGAGCTTGGGCGAACTTGCATCCAATGAGAGGCGTCCGCGCGCTCACTGCATCAAAGCCCGCCAAAAAGGGCGTGACTAGAGTGCATATAAGCGTAGTTCGCAGGCTGGAACCCTGGTTTTCATTGACTGAAGCGAAAAGTCGCTCGTGGCGCGAGCACGGCCGGCTACGCAATACTCGTTCCCTCATCTAGAGAGAACCGAGGTTACGTTAGGTAACCGATACGTTCTCTTACGAGAGGTTCTCTCGTATTGCGTAAGCTAGCTTACGCTACGGGAACACATTGTCAACGCCGTGCGCGCCAAGCATCCACTGTATGAGCCCCAGGGAATTAAGGGGGAACCCGGGGGAGCCCTTATGAGTGGGGAAATAAGATCTGGCCGGCAAGAATGCGGGTCAGTGTTTGTGTAATATATAAGCACATAGTGGGAAGGGAACGACAGAGTGGCGGTGCCGGTCTGTGTGGAATGTGTCCCATCAGTGCAGCTCACCAGGGGAGCTGTAGCGTATTAAACCGCTAGTAGTTTTGCCTGCAGAGCGGGCACTTCCATATTGTAAAATCTGACAAAGGTGGAGGGGGAAGTCCATCCCGCTGCCACACATATGTCGTGAATGGGAATCCCGCTGGACCATGCCCACGAGGATGCCATGCCTCTAGTGGAGTGAGCCCTAATGCCCAACGGGCATGGCAGGTCTTTTGACGTGTATGCAGCAGCAATAGCGTCCACTATCCATCTAGATAGTGTCTGTTTCGAGGCGGCGAGACCTTTGGTGCGCCCTCCGAACGAAACGAAAAGCTGCTCAGAGCGCCTGAAAGCGGCGGAGCGCCGGTATACAATCTCAGTGCTCTGACTGGGCAAAGGAGATTGGCGTCGCGTTCACTATCGGATGCTGGTAGCGCCGATAGGGAAATGACCTGTGCTCTGAAAGGAGTACCGATCACCTTGGGAACATAGCCGTGTCTAGGTTTTAAAATGACCTTGGAGTCACTTGGTCCAAACTCAAGACACGCAGCGCTGACAGACAGCGCGTGAAGGTCTCCCACACGCTTGACTGATGACAGGGCAGTCAGAAAAACGGTTTTGAGTGAAAGGTATTTCAAATCCACGGATTGAAGTGGTTCGAAAGGGGGCTTTCATAGTTTCGAGAACTATAGAAAGATCCCAGATAGGAACCGATGGGGGCGCGGGGTTCATCCTTCTAGCTCCCCTAAGGAAGCCGGATGACCAGCTCATTTTTTCCCCATGACTGGCCGTGCAGGGGTTCAGCTAACGCCGCAACGGCTGCCACATACACTTTGAGCGTGGATGGGGATCTGCCCTTATCCAGCAGCTCTTGTAGAAATACGAGCAGCTGACTGACACCCCACATGTCCGCGGGTCCAGGTCTCTGTCGGTGCACCATTTTGAGAGCACAGACCATTTTGACGCATAGAGTCTTCTTGTGGAAGGGGCTCTAGCGTGTATAATGGTATTTATTACTCCTTCTGGCAGAGCGACGGGTAGTCGCTGATCACCCACGCATGCAGCGCCCAGCTCTGGGTGGGGATGCCAGATTGTGCCGCGAGCTTGAGAGAGGAGATCTGCTCTCACTGGGATGGGCCACGGCGCTGTCAGTGACAGCTGCGTAAGCTCTGGGAACCATGTCTGATTCTCCCAACGCTGGGCTATGAGGAGCACCGAGTGACGCTGCTTCCTGATCCTCTGCATTACCTGTGGCAATAGCGAGACGGGAGGCGTAAAGCGGCGCCTGGGCCAGTCCTGGGCCAGCGCGTCCTCGCTTTGAGAAAAATATCGGGCAGTGAGAGTTCTCTTCTGACGCAAAGAGGTCTATCTCTGCTCTGCCGAATAGGTGCCATAACGCCTGGACTGTTTGAGCGTGCAGGGACCATTCCCCTGGGGAATATTGTCTCTGGACAGTCTGTCCGGGCCGCCGCTCAGGTGGCCTGGCACGCGCGTCGCCCTCAGCGAGCGCAGGTGGCACTGGGAACAACTCAGTATGCGCTCCGTCAGATGGAAAAGGTTCCTGGATCTGACACCGCCCTGACGGTTTAGGTAGGATACCACAGATCTGTTGTCCGAACGGACCAGGACGTGGTGACCCTGAATGACCGGGAGAAAGCGCACGAGCGCGCACTCGACCGCTATCATTTCCAGACAATTTATGTGAAGGAGCTTTTCCTGAACTGACCATAGGCCGAAAACCGAGAGCCCTCGCGAGACCGCGCCCCAACCCGTGTTGGACGCTGCCTGTCGAGATGACTTTTCGGCGCAGATACAGCTCCCATTGTCACTCCTCGCTGATACCACTCGGCCACTGTCCAAGGCTGCAGAGCTGAAATACAGATCTGAGTCACCTTGATGGGCTGGCGGCCTGTGGCCCAAGCCCGGCGAGACGCCGGTGCTTAGCCAATGCTGAAGCGGGCGATGTGCAGTAAACCCAGCTGAAGTACTGCTGCGGCTGAGGCCATGTAACCTAGCACTCTCTGGAATTTCTTCAGAGGCGTGAGGCTGTTCATCTGAAAAGATGCGGCTAGTCGCTGAACACGGCACGTGCGCTGTGTAGATAAGCGAGCCGTCATTGCCACGGAGTCTAGTTCTATCCCAAGGAAGGAAACTGCAAGACCCAAACTGTTCAGATGGCTGAGGAGAACTGCTCTATGAGACAGAAGCTCCATATGTGACTGAGCCATAATCAGCCAGTCGTCCAAATAGTTCAGAATTCGCAAACCCTGACTCCGCAGGGGTGCGAGCGCCGCATCCATGCACTTCGTGAAAGTACGGGGTGCTAAGGACAGGCCGAACGGAAGGACGGTGTATTGATAAACCTGGCCGTCGGCTGAATCTCAAGAATGGCCTGTGACAGGGATTTATCTGAATCTGAATGTATGCATCTTTCAGATCGAGAGAAATAAACCAGTCCCCCTGGCGCACATGCGCAAGGAGTTTCCTGATTGTAAGCATTTTGAACGGTCTTTTTGCAAGCACCTTGTTCAAAACCCTGAGATCTAATATGGGTCTGAGGCCGCCGTCTTTCTTGGGAACAAGAAAATAACGGCTGTAAAGCCCCAACTCGCTCAGAGAGGGTGGCACTTTCTCTATGGCCCTTTTGCACAGAAGGCTTGCTATTTCTGAACGAAGCATGCACGCTGCTTCCGTGTTCACAGTGGTTTCGAGCCGCGCTCTGAAGCGAGGAGGGCGGCGATCGAACAGTATCAAATAGCCCTGTTGTATTGTGCTTAACACCCACTTGGATATCCCTGGAATAGCTTCCCATGCTTTGAAGCGTAACGCTAGAGGGTGAATGGCCAATTCGCTCTGATTGCCGCACACAGAGCACTGAACAAAATGTGTGAGCGTGTTTAGTGTGTTTATGCATGATTGCTCGCAGACAGCATGAACAGGCTGTTTTGTGAGTGACTTCCCGATTGGAATGAATGGGGAAAGAGTCACATCTGTTACGTGATGCGTAAGCATATTCATGGGCACGGGACTTACACACAGAGGAATGTTTGCTGGCCGTGTAACAGAGCGGGCAGAGAATGGGCGCGCGACGTATTCGTGGGCGCATTTATTGACTCTAGCGCTCGAGCGGTTCAGTAATCGCTTTATGTGAGCATGCTCTGGTGGGGACACGAGACGTGCTTGTGTGCAGAAGTGAACACTGGATTGTGGGCACGCTTTCTACACATAGGGCTGGTCGTGTGACAGAGCTGCCAGAGAATGGGCGCGCACGACGCATTTGTGGGCTTTCATTGACTCTGACGCCGAAGTGGTTCGTGAATCGCTTTATGAGAGCGTGCTCTGATAGGGGCACGGATGTGTTATGCTTGTGTGTAGGGGCTAACACAGGGTTGTGGGCACATTTTCTACACATAAGACATGTTTGCTCTTTACAAGATTTATTTGGGTCGCCGTGAAAACGGCTTTTGAGTGCAGGCAAGCGGGCAGTGTCACCGGCTTGTTGGCTGCTAAATTCACCACTGCAGTAGCCTGAGAGAAGGGGACTGACAGGGGCTAAGCTTTGACGGTGGTCCGCCGCGGCGGACTGAGCCGTCGCTTGTTCAACAAAGCTAGGAGGACTTCGGTTGTTCAGGTTTCAGCACAATCTTAGGCCAAGGCCCGCGGGGGGGCGGTGGTCTACGGCGGCTGTCTGAGCGCGATCTGGGGCGGCCGCCCTGTCGGCGCTGGGAAGTCTGGCTTTGTAGAGCTGGGCGCTGTGAAGATGCTCGTGCAGGAGGCTGGTTACGTGGGCGGCCTGCAGAGGAGCTAGCGCGGCGAGGCAGGAAGAGATTCATGGCTTGGGTGGCTTTCTGGACTTCCGAAAATCGGTCAACAATGCCACTTACCGCGGAACCGAAGAGACCGGACGGAGAGAGCGGCGCGTTGAGGAACGTGGAGCGCTCAGTTTCTCCCATGTCGGCTAGCGTTAGCCACAGGTGTCTCTCGGTTACGGTCAGCGAGGCCATGCACATCCCTATAGCTTGGGCTGCAGCTTTGGTGGCGCGAAGGGCGAGGTCCGTCGCGCTCCTTAGATCTGTAACAGCCTCTGGGTGCCTGCCTCTCTCATCCCACTCCCGAAGAAGGTCCGCTTGGAGGATCTGCAAGATGGCCATGGAATGCAGAGCAGATGCGGCTTGGCCGGCGGCGGAATAGGCGCGGCCAAAACAGGCGGAAGTAGTTCTGCAGGCCTTAGACGGGAGCACTGGTTTAGACCGCCATCTCGCGGAGGGCGGGCAAAGGTGTGCTGCTACCGAATCCTCCACCGGGGGGATGGAAGAGTAGCCCTTCTCGGCAGCGCCGTCCACTGAAGCGAGAGCGGTGGAGATGTGGGATCGAGTCTTGGCTGAGAGAGGCGCGTTCCACGATTTAGAGAGCTCGGCGTGGAGTTCCGGCAGGAAGGGAGCGTCCGGACGCTGGCGCCGCGGTGACGGCTTTGAAGAAAACAGCCGCCGAGTCTGTTGGGAGCCTGCTCAGGGGCGGTGACCACTCGAGCCCGAGGCGGTCGACGGCCTGTGTGAGGACGCGTATCAGTTCCCCTTCGACTCGGGCGCGGGTCCTGCTGGATTCCTGGGCCGTTGAGGAGGCTTGTGACCACTCCTCGCTGTCCGAACCATGATGGAACAGCAGCCTTTGTCCTCCGCCTCGCTCTCCGAGGTGGCAGCAGTGCGGCCGCTCGGCAGCAACCGCGGCCCGGGGGCGGGAGGGTGAACGTGATGCTCGAGGGAGGGGCTCCGGCAGAAAGTCGCTTCTAAAACCGGTTCCGCAGCCTTTGGGAGCGGCGCTTCTTCGGCGCGGCGAAACAGAAGGCGGCGCGTCAGCTCCGGTTTTGCATACTTCGAGTCGAGCCCGCAGGGTCGACATCGGAAGCTCCTCGCAGAGGTCGCATCCGCCGTCAGCGAGGGCGAGCTCTGCATGCCCCAGTCCCAGGCAGAGAGCGCAGATGATGTTTCGTTCTCCGGCGCTGAGAGGAGCGCGGCATGAGCCGCAGGAAGTGCGAGGCATATTTAAAAAGACGCTCGATACTCTTTTGTGAAGTTCGCTGAGGAACTTAGCTTGCTCTAAAAAAGGATACGTCGCCGGATGGCGTAGCTCGCAGGATGGCTGAAGGTGGCGAAGACGGCCGGCTTCTTCGAGCGCTGTCCACGCTTGCTAGATGCCCCTCGAACGGCGACGCGGCTTCCAGTTCAGAGATGCGAAGAGCTTCGCTGAAGAGATGAAAATCAGGGTTCCAGCCTACTGAACTACGCTTATATGCACTCTAGTCACGCCCTTTTGGCGGGCTTTGATGCAGTGAGCGCCGGACGCCTCTCATTGGATGCGAGTTCGCCCAAGCTCGTCTATAGGCTGCAGCAGTTGCCGCAGAGCAACCAATGAGCTCGCTAGCTAGCCCGCTCAAGGTCTGCAGCTGCCGCACTGCGTTGACAATGGATACAAAATTAAGGATAATTTTTTGGCTTCAATATCTCAGAAAAGATTAATCTTTCCCGTAGCGTAAGCTAGCTTACGCAATATGAGAGAACCTCTCGTAAGAGAACTAGAGTGAACATCGGCAGGGCATTTGATTCCTGGCGGGAACTTTGTTAGTTTTTGGGGATCAAGACCGAAACTGAATTGGCATTCATTGGACGGGTAAGCATACATAACTGCAAATCATGTGAAATACAGTGCCATAAGGATTGATCTGTGTAATTTTAGCTAACTTGATCTAAATTGAAAGATATATTGCCTTCTAACTTTCAAATAATTTCAACAATCTTCCATTTATACTAAAATTCAGGTATACAGGATAAATGTAAGCAAATGTACAACATATGACATACAAAACACACAATAATGCAACAAATCTGCAGTGCAACAGTAAACTGTCTGGTATAGTTTGTTAGTATCTATCTGTATGTTTGTATCAGTATGCTATGTTAGCTGATATGTAGTAGTTAAACAATCATAACTGTGTAATTTTAATTATGCCACCTTATCTGTCAGCATGATACCGGTGGATTACATTCAGCCTCTTTATACATTCCGTCATTGTTTTGGTCAATGCTCCCTCGCTCGCATCCCTAAGGAGTGTGTGCGCGATCACGAGCAACTGGTAGCTGGCTGCAGTTCACTTAATGGCCACAGGTGTCATTAATAACAACGGTTTATGAATCTTACATATTGCACCTTTAAATGCTACTAAACGTAAAGAAAAGTTTTTTTGCTTTGTGTTTTTGTTTATTTTCACATGATATTTAGCTGAAAATGTGAGCAAAATGCTGCGCCTGCAGATTAGAACATACTGATTTGCAAAGTCATACATGTTTATACATTTTGATGCAGCATTTTGTGTGTTCACAGAATGTAGTGGTTTGTATGTGTTTGCTGGGATTCAAGGAAATCTACTTGCCAATTTACTTTACTGATTTACATCAGTCGTTAAGTAGAACATGGAAGAGAGAAGATAAAACGTTCTGCATATTCGTATATTTTAAGCCCAGAAGTAGAAGTGCGCTCATGAGCTCAATTAATTTGAATTGTATATTTGAAGTGTATACTGATGGGACCATTCTGCGATTGCTTGAAGATTTGCGGCTACATTTCTATCCTGTGTTAGTAAAACTGAATAAAGGCGGACTATAATTATTAATTGTTTATTTTACCATATGTCAATGCCATATGGTAATTTAGTATTCAATTTAACACTCTACATCATTCGGAAATGATAGATTCTATTTACATTTTACATTTCGTGCATTTGGCCGACACTTTTATCCAAAGCGACTTACAGAGCACTTATTACAGGGACAATACCCCCCGGAGCAAACTGGAGTTAAGTGCCTTTCTCAATGACACAATGATGGTGGCTGTGGGGATCGAACCAGTAACATTCAACCTTCTGTTTTCCAGTTATGTGCTTTAGCCCACTACGCCACCACCACTCCCCCCAAAACTAATTTTAATGTTTGCCGCAAAGTGGACCCGTTTACATGTTTTATTCTCAAAACATCATCAACCTGTTTACACGCTCATGGGTCAAGATGTGGGTCTCTTCAATGGTTCATTTGGCATCCCATTTAGCACACAACTGAATAAAACAAGCTGCATGACACTGATAAATGATTACTGACCGAGTAACATGCGCATAAATATGTGAGGGGCATAAGCATTTTACAAAGAACACAAAGAACAAACATTTTCCTCTCAAGCTTGGTTTTGCTTGTGTGTCCCATCTGTGTACGAATGATGCAAAGATCTGTTGGGATTTTACTTAAGTTCATCACTGAAAAGTGAGACTTGCTCGCAGACTTGGCACTAAACAGCACATGCATCCTCACGAATGGACACGAAGTGGCTGCATCACACTCTTCTTTGAGCAGAATATTGAACAGAGCGATACGTTTTTTCTCTCTAAAGTAGATAAAGCGTGCGCACGCACATGCATGGTTGCCAGATTGCAAAAATTAAGAATGACACAAGGCGAAATATTTCCAATTTGTGCAAGTATGCATCTCTGATTGGGGTGTTGTATGAAAAAATGCAAACCTGAGCATTTTAAAAGCTTGTTGATGCGCTATAGGTCCCAAAGCCAGATAAATTAAAGATCTAATAAAAAAACGTTAATGATAAATTGACCCGCGGGCAGTAGTTTGCCCTGGTCTGCAATTGAGGGTGCTGTAAGGTTCGTTTAACCCTAACCCTAACCCCATAGAACCAGGCCTGCTGTAATGTAAAAATATAAAGCAATGTGAGCAGTGGTCAGAAACAGATAGGCTCCCCAAAATCCATCTAATCTTGCTGTTTCGTGCAGCTCAAACAAACAGAGGAATGTAGGCATATGTAACAGAGAAAACAATGAAGTCAATCTACTTACTTTGCATATTAAGCTGGGAAATGTGAAAGTATTTTAAAATAAAAAATACACACATTACCTTCAATACTTTAGGGGGTTGTTTCAATTACGCAAGAAAAGTATGAAGAATACTAACAGTGTTGCAAACACCACTGATTATAGCGAGAATGTGTTTCTTTGGAGGATTTGTGCAGACAATTATGAATGGCGATTGTTCAGTTGAATATGGGATTTATGGATCCAGCTGCGCATGTGAGTATAACTAAGCAAACAGCCTATTACACACAAACAAACACACACACACACACACACACACACACACACACACACACACAAGCAAACAGGGTTTAATGACCGTGCCCAAATCATTAAACCCATGTGTGGCAGAAACTCAGACTCAATGGGACTAATTATACAGGTGTACCACAAAGAGACACACCTGCAGCTACAAGAGAGATTTGAAAAGGTTTACACTGGTTTCAAAATGTAACAGTACAATCTTATGAATATTCTTACTCCTGTTTCCTCCAACTGAAGAGTTTCAGTTTTGTTTTATATATATGTGTGTGTGTGTGTACTATGTTTATACTACCTTGTGGGGCCCATTAGGGAAATGGCTTTTTAAATATACTAACTACAATTTTTTTTTTAACATTTAAAAATGCACCAAAAAATTACATTTCTGTGAGGGTTAGGTTTAGGGGAAGCGCTGGGGCATACAATGCATGGAAGTCCTTGGACAGTCCCCACATTAATATAAAAGCAAGTGTGTGTTTGTGTGTGTGTGTGTGTGTGTGTGTGTGTGTGGGAGGGAAGATTACTCAACAGATCCGGTTCTTTGACAGGGAAGGCAGGTGTACTTTGAGCCAGCTGATGTTCTCTTTCTATTTCTCAGAGAGGGTGGAATAGCAACTAGAACTCTGAACCCCAGCAAAAGAAAGTTCAGGGTCAGTTGAGTTAATGTGCTATTGAGGTTTTGTCAGATTATGACTAAACAGAATATTTTAATTGGTTCAGCTTTAAAAGCTGCCAAATGGTGAATGATATTTTGGTGGAATAGGCCTACTTCTTTATACACATTTACCTTTTTTCATAGAAAGGAAAAATCTAAATGACATCTCCTGAATATTCCGTGTTTAATACAAGTTAAGCTCAGTCGACAGAATTTGTGGCATAGTACCACAAAAATGTTTTTCAACTTGTCCCTCCTTTTCTTAAAGAAAAGCATTACAGTGGGTTACAGTGAGGCACTTACAATGGAAGTGAATGGGCCAATCTGTAAATGCTAAAATATTCACCATTTGAAAACTATATTTTTTTTACGACAAAATTGACATTTCAAAAGCAGGTTTTATCTCAGTGCAAAGTATAAAGGTAGTTCCTGCTTTTGCAGTTTGGAAATTCCTCCAGCAGTTGGTAATTATGTCCATGTCCAAACTCTGAAAATAGAGTGGAACCTCAAATTATGTCCATAACGATCACTGTTGTTGCCGTTTTATGAAACAGAGGGCGTGCCACCCTTCTTGCCCCGCCCCTACTTTGTTTATATCGCTAATGCTTAACAGGGAATGGACTGCACAATAGGACGCAGACGGTGCCGGAGAAGAACCTGAAAATTAAATTGCCTATTAGTGCTTTACACACATAACTTTGCAAAACCCAATTGCGCCTAGACTAGAAAAATACAAACAACTTAATAGCAATGCCCATTGTCTTTGACTTATGACTTGAAGCATAGTGCTGCACTTCGCGCTAGGGCTCTTAAAGGTGCACTAAGTTCACTAAGTAAGAGTCTGAGAAAAACTTGATACTTAAAAAAAAGGTCACCTCAGCTATGAAGAGCAACATCTGAGCAATTACAGTTTCCTCTGGGTTTATTGTGAAAAATGAAATGAAAACACAAATAAGACTAAGTGCGGCCCCATTTTAAAAATAGGACAGAAGTTACATAGTTGCATACACAGATCAAACAATACTATAAATAGTACACTTCAGGTCAACCATAAACTCATGTGCTGTGCATATGTTGACATATCAGGTAGCACACTGAAGGTAGCACTGCAAGCTTTTCTGCTTGAATTGTACAACAGACTGTCACGAACCCCGCTCCCTCGTTCCGCCCCCTCGAGCTTCCACACTCGTTCCGCCCCCTCGAGCTCGCACGCTCGTTTTGCTCCCTCGAGCTCGCACGCTTGTTTTGCTCCCTCGAGCTTCCACGCTCGTTTTGCTCCTACGAGCTCTCATGCTCATAGCAGGTCTCCCTCCTCGGGCTCACATGCCCGCTCCCAATGGCCAGAACATTATGACCACCTGCACTCGTCTCTATCACCCCTTTATTCGTTTCACCTGCACCTTCCCCTATAAATACCACAGCACATCCGTTTCACGGGGGTTGGTTATTGTATTTAGTTTCCCGTGTCTTTGCCCCCGCTAGTCTCGTCTAGTTTTGATCTCCTCTTGAACTCCTCTTGATTACCCCCTTAGCTTGCCAGCTCCTCGTTCCCCTAGTACCCCTGTCTACTCCCTTTGTTAGTTTACCCGCCTCTCGATCCTGTTTACCCCGGCTTTGACCCTCGCTCCCCTCGACTACTCTCCCGGATTTGCCCCTTTACTCTCTTTGATTCCCCGGCTTTTGACCCTACGCTTCCCTCGACAACTCTTCACTGGATTTGCCGTTTGTACTTTTGCCAGCTTTTATTGTTAACAATAAAAGCAGTTTTTTGACTTACATTGTGACTGTCTCATCTTGTGTGTGTGTCCGGGTTACACGGAGGAGATTTTCACCTTGGATTTTCAAACAGTCAGAGCATCTATTCGAAACTTGTGCGTGCTTCTATTGTTTTGTAATTATGCTACAGTAGCAATGATGATTCAGCAGTCAAATGTTTTCCGTAGCTGGAGAGAATCACTCATAGATTCCAGCCATGCAAATACTCACTATTTGACTCTCAAACCAGTTTGCATGAAAGGCTCACGCATACTCTAAGGGCAGAGGTGCCATCCATTGACTCCATTGATCAATTCTCCAAATTAGGAAAACGAGTTGTTATTTGCCACCATCACAAGTGGGAGTTTTACTCTGGAATGTTTCCAGTTAGCACCAAAATGGGTTTTACAACTTGATCCAGTATAGAAAACTTCTGTTAAAGTCAACTTGATATCAAAATTGAGCCTATTTACATTCTTACTACATATTTCTGAAAGCGAGAATGTTTTTTTTTTTTACCCTCATAACAAATCAAAATGCATTAACTTGTTGCTCTTCTGAAACAAATGTCCTTATCAGTAGGGGTCACTAAGGCTTCTTAAAGGGATAGTTCACCCATAAACGAAAATTCATAATTTACTAACCCTTGTGTTGTTCCAAACCTGTTTGCTATTTTGGCTTCACTGTGGAACATAAGCAAATATTTTCCATAAATTAACAGTTCATAGTGACCACAGCTTTCAGAGTTCCGCAGAACAGAAGATTATCCGTGAATAATTACATAAATTGTGGTTTATTCCTCACACAAAACTATTGTATAGCTTCAGAAGACTCCAAATGCATCCCACATGTTGTTTAGATTGCTTTTGCAATGCTTTTATGTTGTTGTTTTTCTATGGTAATGATCAAACTAATTCTTGATGGATAAAATCAAGTCTCTCCCTGTATGTTTTTTACTTATTGAACATCATGTTTCACTCTGAAATATGGCACATTACAGATGTGAAATGGGTTGCATATGTTGTTACATGTTTTCTTTAAAGGAATAGTTCACCCAAAAATGAAAATTATGTCATCATTTACTCAAACTCAAGTTGTTCCAAACTCATACAACAGAGTGTCATGTGGTTTCAGTCAAAAGATTTAGTCACAAGAAGTATAAGAATCAATGGGGATCGATGATGTCGCCATATTGGATTTTAGTACTGTTTCTATACTTTACTCCGATTGCTGACGCTTGGTGAGCACAGCTGCCCATTCGCCTTCTCCCAACAGCTACGTGAGGCCTGCCAGAGGTGGCTGCTGTACAGACAACGCGATGTCGAGGCTGTAGTCCATCTGGTGGTACTGGAGTAATTTGTTACCCGTTACTGAGGGGGATGGTGGAGTGAGTCCAGTGCCACCGCCTGGCGTCACTCAAGGAGGCAGTCCAACTAGAAGAGGACCATATGACACCACAGGCCACCCCTGATCAAGCTGGATACCTGTGAGTAATAAGTGTAGTACATACCAAGCCTTGGTGGATTCAGGTTGTAATCAAACCTCCATCAACCAAATCTTGGTTCAATCCGAAGCTTTGGATACAAGCCGGCAGGTAAAGGTAAGGTGTGTGCATGGGGATATTCACGTTTACCTGTTAGTGACAGTCAGAATTTAATTTCAGGGACAAAAGCATAGTGTCAAGGCTGCGGTTATTTCTCGCCTCTCCTAACCACTAATTTGGGTATGAATTGGCCAGCATTAATTTACTTTATTGAGGGTAATTTGTGTGGATGGGTCCTGTAACAAAGTGTCTCGGTGTGTGGTTTGTGATTCGCCGGATGGGGAGGCGGAGCCGGGGCTGTCTGCAACAGGTCAGCATCAGGATGACACGAGGGATGGGGAAGTCTCGACTTCCCCATCCCTTAGAGGATTCCCTGCAGGGGATTTCCTCAGATGTGAGACAAGAACATTGGGCACACCTTTGACAAAGTGCAAGTGATTAATGGTCAAGGCCTCCAGCCAGACATTGCACTCGCATATCCATATTTGTAAATTATTAAGGATCGGTTGTATCGAGTGATGCAGGACACTCAGACAAAGGAAGATACTTCCATTAATCGAGGTCCCCTTCGAAAGAATTGGTATGGACCTTGTCTGGCCATTAGAGTGGATGGCACATGGACATCACTTTGTACTGGTTCTGGTGGACTATGCAGTGCGATATCCGGAAGCAGTTTCACGCAAAATGTTGCAGAGCCACTCTTCAGAATTATCTCCCGAGTGGGGATTCCGAAAGAAATCTTCGCTGATCAGGGTACAACATTTATATCACAAACACTATGCAAACTGTATGAATTATTGGGGAGTAAATCAATTCGGACCAGTGTTTACCACCCCCAAACAAATGGCTTGGTAGAACTATTTAATCAGACCCTAAAGACTATGATTCGTGAGTTTGTACACAAAGTTACTCAAAATTGGGACAAGTGGCCTGAGCCCCTATTATTTGCATTACAAGAAGTCCCACGTGCCTCCACGGGGTTCTCCCATTTGAATATATTGTATGTGGCGTGTTCAATGTCCTATGTAAAAATTGGGAGGAGGGACCTTCAATCAGCAAAAATGAAATTCAAAACATTTTTGACCTGAGAGCAAAAGTCCACACACTGGGAGTACTTGGCTATGGGAATTTACACCGGGAGATAAAGTCCTTGTATTACTCCCCACATTGAGTTCTAAATTACTCGCCAAATGGCAAGGGCCCTTTGAGGTCACACGGTGAGTTGGGGAAATCGACTGAGCTTAAATAAACGGATAGAGATGGAGCACGTCAGATTTACCACCTTGTGACGAGTACGAGCATCCGGCTCATCTTTATCCCTCTCCTTGGCTGATCAGCCTGATTGGCGACCGGGCTTGCGCACTCACGGCCCGGCCCCACCCTCCTCCTGTTACACACCTCAATCTCCTAAAACCATGGAGAGAGGTGGTCCCTGTGACTTTGGCGACGGTGGTTCCGGAGAGGGAGGAGCTCGGACTGGAGGTGAATTAAAAGCCACAGATCGAATCACCCCGGTCACTTGCGGAGACCACCTTACAAGACACGGAGGTTACCAGACTGCAAGGAGAATTCTCCGATGTGTTCTCACCTCTTCCCGGTTGTACAAATATCATAGAGCATCATGTTGAAATGACCCCAGGGGTAGTGGTACGCAGTGATGTTGGTTCCGAAGAGTGACGGTTCAGTCCATTTCTGTGTGGATTATAGAAAAGTCAATGCAGTGTCTAAATTTGATACATACTCAATGCCTCGGATTGATTCCCTGCTCGATCTGTTAGGCATGGCTTGCTTTTATTCAACACTGGATTTAACAAAGGGATATTGACAGATCCCCTTAACTCCCAAGTCCCGTGAAAAGACGGCGTTTTCCACACCATTGGGATTACACCAATTTGTGATGCTTCCATTCGGCTTATTCGGGGCCCTGGCTACGTTTCAGCGGCTCATGGACCAAATCCTCAGACCAAACACTGCATACGCCACAGCCTATATGATACCATTATTTACAGACATGATTGGCAGTGGCACCAGCAGTATCTGAGAGCTGTTCTTAGAATGAGTATCAAATGTATAGCCACAAGTCAAAAACTATATGCATGTTAACATGATTTTAGTGTGATAAAATCACTACTATATGTGACGAGGAGGAGGGCATGGCCGTGCAGTGAGGATGCATGATGAGCTGGAGACGCCAGTTGGAGAGAGGGAGAATCTGCCACAGTGGTAGGAGGAAGACGTGCTGTCAGAAAAGCCCTTGTGGTTGGGGATCAGAGTGTTTCTTTTTTTTCTCTCTCTCTCTGTCTCTCCCCCTTGCTCTTTCCCTCTCCCCTCTCCCTCTCCTCCCCTCTCCTAGGGTCCAAAGAGGTGGGGAAGACCCGCCAACAGAAGAACAGCTTGAAGGGCAACACATCCCCTCCAGGAACTTGTATTGAACCCAGAATATTCCTTTAAGGTAATCAAATATTCAAATATTGTCTTTTGTGTTCCAAATAAGAGAGAAAGTCTTACAGGGTTGGAACGACATGAGTGTTAGTAAATGATTACAGCATTTTCATTGTTGGGTGAACTATTCCTTTATTTGCACAATTTCTTATTGTCTAGTCTAAAGAAAGCATCTACCCAGAAACCAGAAACCAGAAATAATATAACAAGAACTCCTTTAATCTCCAAAGAACCATATAAACAACTCAAAGTGAAAAATGGATCTTGATTAGAAGAGGGCTGAACCTGAGTGTACGTTGCTTAGAGATTATGCATGTGCTTGCTTTCACACAGTGAAGAATGTTCAACACATACTTTGTATTCACTAATTTGGACACTTTGGATGGGTTATGTTCATTTGTCAAAGCTCAAGACAGGGTGTGTGAATGAATCAGACTTTATTTCTCTCTTAACCCTATACCAGTCTTAGTTACATACACCTGCGAATGCCACCAAACAAATAATCGCTCTATGATACGGTGCAACTCGGGTCATATGCACATATTGTAACTCATTCTGAGCTGCGGTGTAAATTCTGAGCAGGTTTTGTGAAAGGATTAATGAAAGGCTTAAAAGGAATGTTCCCTGCTAGTGTTGTATGTCCTCACAGAGAGGGCAGCAGTTTTGCGCCCAGTATGGGGGATCAGGTCAGGACGCCCATGCTTAAACCCTCTAGTGAAACAATAATATACTTAAGCAGACTTTATTTGTGAATGCTTCAGTATACTAAAGATTATTGCTTGCAGGCTATAATTTGGTATACTTAAAGTCTGCTAAATTGGAATAACTTATTTTTAACTTAATGCACTTTAGTTTGCCTAAAGCAGTGCTGTGGTGCAGCTAAAGATGTGTTAAGTATACTTGGTTGTACTAAAATGTAACTATTTAAAGTATACTTTTGTACACTTTAAATATCTACCCTTGGATTTCATTTTTTAAATACACAGAACTGACTCAATGTGAACTTATAATGTATTTAGTTGAAATTACAATTGCAAATCAATTATATTCTAAGAGTGCTGGAAAGACATTAATGTTATACTGCTGGTTCACACCACAACTGAATTTCAGCTGGTATTAAAATGTCTACTTCTGGTGATTGTATTCAAAGTATTATAGCATGGGTATTACTGGGAAAACAGTTGGGGGCCAAGCATAGTAAGTCTTGTACTGTTGTTACTCAACAATGCAAACACTGATAAAATTCACTAGGTCATAAACTGATTGAAACCTATCTCAAAGCAAAAGTAATCTCACCCAGTGTAACTTAAAAAATAATTAATTTTCATTACATAAAAAGACATATTTAACATTAAGCTGAACTCAAAACATAACTATAACACCAATTATTTTTAAATGTTAAAACCACCCAAACTGTCACAAAAACCTACACAGATGTACATCATTAATTATGTAAACAGCCAATAGCAAGTCCTTAAGCAAAAACATCAACAGACGTTACAGTACATGACTATAATTCTATATTAACACCTGGCATTTGATTAAAATAGGTAAATGTACCATTTAGCCCTTTCCAGTTAATCACTGATCTACAAAGGCCACTGGCCATCAGTGGCTACCTTGCGGCTACCCAGAAATTAATACAAGTGGATAAGGGCGTGCTGGCTAGCTAGTTGTCACTGCCATTCTGTGTTGTTTGTAGATTCGTGGTGAACCATAAGGAGATGCTCTGTTATACACTATAAGTCCAGATGTTTATGTAGGTAGTTATAACTTACTGTACATGATATGACTTGCATGATAGTTGTAGAATGACCAATCACTGCTTATTGCACAACGTTAACAAGCAAATGAACAGTTTTACATTCTCTCTTGGTTTTGTTTATTCTTCTTTCAAGAGGTAAGAACAAGAAGTAAGACAAGATTGAGCAGACAAGCATTATTAGACAAAGTAGATTAATTAACAAATATTGCTTTGTACCCTATTATTGGGGATGATGACATTTCTTTAACCTTACCTCTTTACCTTTTTTTTACGAATATTAATGTAGATAAATTACTAATCACTGTGAATTTGACAATCTTGGAAGCTAGTCTAGTATACATTGGGTGTACAACACACTCTGTATACTAACTTCCTGATGTTGTTGTGATGATGTCACAACCTGCCTGTTTGAGGGCCCCCTACTTCAAAACTGGTTCTGGCACGGTGACGGTTGCACATGAAAAACTTGTATCACTCCTATGTCTTAAGGAATGTGCATTGTGCAATAAAATCGTACTCAAAATATTTTTTTGAATTATTATTTATAAATTAATACGTTTCCAGCATGAGAAATTGTTATAAGACATCTGAGTGATAAGACAAATAAAGTGTTTGTTCTCTGTTAGTATGATAATAGTACAGTATTTTTAAATGCAAATGTGGTTTTAAAAGTTCTAAGAACAGACATGGTGTAATTTAAAATATACATTATATATATATATATATATATATATATATATATATATATATATATATATATATATATATATTAGGAAAATATTTAAAAGTAATATTATTAATATTAATTTTTTGTGCTCAAAGAACATTATCATGACAATTGATTTTAACACTGTTCACACAAGTTTCGTAGAATCACAAGTACTTAACAGGTGCACTTCTTATTTTAAGATTACAGAGATCAGACTTGTGTTCTTATGAAGACCAGTCTTGCCAAGCTTAACTCAGTAAAAATAAAAATATCCTCTCACTTTCAACTGCTTTTATTTTCAGCAAACTTAACATGTGTAAATATTTGTATGAACATAAATAGATTCAAAAACATAAACTGAACAAGTTTCACAGACATGTGACTAACAGAAATGGAATAATGTGTCCTTGAACAAAGGGGGGGTCAAAAGTAACAGTCAGTATCTGGTGTGGCCACCAGCTGCATTAAGTACTGCTGTGCATCTCCTCCACATGGACAGCACTTGCCAGTTCTTGCTATGAGATGTTACCCCACTCTTCCACCAAGGCACTTGCAAGTTCCCAGACATTTCTGGGGGAATGACCCTAGCCTTCACCCACCGGTCCAACAGGTCCCAGATGTGGGACCGGGCTCTTCGCTGGCCATGGCAGAACACTGAAATTCCTGTCTTGCAGGAAATCACGCACAGAACGAGCAGTATGGCTGATGGCATTGTCATGCAGCAGGGTCAAGTCAGGATGAGCCTGCATGAAGGGTACCACATGAGGGAGGAGGATGTCTTCCCTGTAACGCATGGCATTGAGATTGCCTTCAGTGACCACAAGCTCAGTCCGATGATGCTGTGACACATGCCCCAGACCATGACGGACCCACAACCTCCAAATTGATCCCGCTCCAGAGTACAGGCCTTGGTGTAACGCTCATTCCTTTGATGACAAACGCAAGTCTGACCATCACCCCTAGTAACAAACTGTGACTTGTCAGTGAAGAGCACTTTTTGCCAGTCCTGTCTGGTCCAGAGAAGGTGGGTTTGTGCCCATATGCGACGTTGTTGCCCGTGAAGTCTGGTAAGGACCTGCCTTACAACAGGCCTACAAGCCCTCAGTCTGCCTCTCTCAGCATATTGCGGACAATCTGAGCACTGATGGAGGGATTGTGCGTTCCTGGTGTAACTCGGGCAGTTGTTGTTGCAGCTGTCTCCTTGTAGCACTGTCTTATGCGTCTCACAGTACGGACTTTGCCATTTATTGCCCTGGCCATGTCTGCAGTCCTCATGCCTAATGCATGTTCACGCAGATGAGCAGGGACACTGGGCATATTTCTTTTGGTGTTTTTCAGAGTCAGTAGAAAGGTTTCTATAGTGTCCTAAGTAACTGTGACCTTAATTGTCTACCATCTGTAAACTGTTAGTGTCTTAACAACAGTTCCACAAGTACATGCTCAAGTTGTTTGGATTTTTACAAAATTATCTTTAAAATACAGTATCCCAAAAAAGGGATGTTTCTTTTTTTGCTGAGTTAACTTTGGAAGAATGAACTCGGAAGGACAAGAGGACATAGAACGTATCTACAGACCTATTCACAGACTGCGATGACATGTTTCCGACTTATTTAGCAGAGTAAATCCCGCAAGCTTTAACAATTAAAATATTGAGTGTAAATGTAGAACATTATGCTTTGTGTTATATTACCTTGGAATTAGTTTTTAAACACAGCTGCAAGGGGGTTTCTATTACAGCTGCTGAGAGAGTGACCGTAAATTTGGAATATTCTCCCATCTGACTGACTAAATCCACTGCTCTCTATTTTTTTTTACAAAGCAAAATGATAAATGTCCTTCGTCTGCCACAGTAATACCGAGATCTTGTCCACAAGTCACCATCCGATGCATCCTCGATTTCAAGGACACATCCGGGTAATTTCCTGTGTTCTCGGTGCTTGCGTTCTTGAGGATTGGAATCGAACTTCGGCAGTGGAAGATGATGTAGAACGAGTCCACATTTGAACGTATGTTCATGTATACATCCCCTAATAGCATTTGTAAAAGCTATGCTACTTTACTACTTCATTTGTAGTGATCAAAGTTTTTCTGTTTGCATTTGAAGAAAGCATTAAATAAGTGCAATTACATGGTACTTTAAATTAGTGCATAGATATCTCCATGTATTTTGTAGTATGCTTATCATGAATATACAATTTGGTATATTACCTTTTCATTAGGGCCATGCTTTCCCAGGTCGTAACAATTTGAACCAAGGTTTACTTCTCTGGCCAGGCTCATAAGCAGTAAAAGTATTCTGAGCACACTGAGAAATTAAAGCACCTTAATTTAACCTTCAACATTTATAGAGCACTATAGAAGGGTTCCGGGTGTAAAAACTGCAATTCATTTGTTCCATAGAGAATTCATTTTTAATGATAAAGTGCAAAGCTTTCAAGAATTCTGAGGTTGTTGCTTCTGTTTCAGCCACAAGTCATGGTTCCATCCAAGTTCTGAATTTAATTTAAAAAATGGAATATCGCAAAAACAATTTGCAAATAAACAGTGTTGTGTAGAAGAACACTTTTGTTGTTACTTGGGAAGCTGGTGCAAAATAGAAAATAAACTTTAAATTAATGGCCAAGATGAGCACGCAGACAATACGCTCGGATGAACTTCATGTTTACTAGCGTTTAGCCGCAGATGCCTTATGTCTCGCGAGCAAAAGTATGTCAGACCGTTCTGGGAGGTAATAGTAGTGAATTATTTTGGTGACAGACTTTGCCATTTCAGAAAAACTAGAGTAATATTTGAGATGCTATGTGATGATATGGAGCTGCTCAGTCATGACGTAAATTTGTAGGCTAACACGGATGGCAAATTCACCATGAGTTCCCTCTGGAATTTTAAAGGTTTTTATAACGGGGTTTTTCAAAAGTTGAAAACCCCCATTATAACAACCCATAGGAAAATCCCTATGGAACCCATGGTGAATTCTCTTCTGGGTTTTTGGACTTCAACCTAAACAGCTCAATTGATTACATTCTCTGAGCGAATTATGTATTCACATGGCTTGTTGATGCAAAGACACATTACGTTTTTGTTTTTTGTTTGTTTTTGTTTTTTAAATAAAACTATATCACCTCAAGCAAATATCTACGATTTGATTTGCATCTTGGTGTTTCCGGCTAGTATTTTTTATGCAATATCAAAAAATATACACACACACAAATATGTGGATGTAAACCCAGCTAGTAATTTTAGTTTAAAAAAATAGTGTTTAATAGATGAATTGTGATCTGATGGATTCATAATCCGCCAATCAGAGAAGTCGTTGTTACCAAAGAAATGGAAATTGTGTCAAAAGCTGTGACTGTCCACTCACATAAAGCATTGCGAATGACAATCATCATTGAATCATTGTAATCATTCAATCAAGTCAATATTTTTATTTGTGTGCTGTCATGTCTGATTTAATTATTTGCAATTCTTCATTCCCACTGAATTTAAGTACACACTCAGAGCTGATGGGTTTATTTCAAGGATTAGAACTCTTATCTTGAGGAATTTCTTGAAAACTACTTGAGTGTAGGTGATCAGATTAAAACTTTCTGTAATCACCTCCTTTGTCATTTCCAGGAATTGTATTGCTTTAAAAACCGATTTTATGCTGTACCTATAAAAAACAAACACAGATAACGTTTTATGCTGTTCCAAGTGGTTTATCAGGCTTTTTCGTTTCAAAAGTCCAACAATAAGATCTGGACCCCCCACGGCACTAATCACCCTGGATTTAAGATACACTATCAATATAAAACGATAATTATATTATTAAAGTAAGTTAAATGGATTTACTGTTAATACCAATGCATTCTGTCCATGTCTACTTCTGACATCTGCTTCTTGTCTGTTTATTACTCATTTATAAGGCCACCTACTGATTTTTGCCTATACAATCATGATTAATTTGGGTGTAACCATGTTTAACAAATGGATTAATACTAGGGAAACCAGAGTGAACATTAAAAAAATATTTATTGACAACTGTGTAAAAAAATAGCTTTCTAAACATAATTTACAATGCTAAATTAAAAAAAAACATGACAAAAACTTGCAGTCGTGCCTACTTAAGGTGAAAACATAGAAACCATGTAGAATCACTCACTCCTCAAACATTCATGGAGGTCATTTCCTCCAACATTTGCACAGCAGATTAAATTAGGTGACAAGACTTCAGACTGGTATTCATTACCATCAGTAGACGTTCAGTACTCCATGCATTGAGAAACAGGTGCTTTCAAGGATTATTTACAACAAATGTACACCTCTTTCTCACAAAATGTATTTAAATATGGTAATAAAAAAAAAATACATTTAAATAATTTGTGGGCCCTTCTGTGGTGGAATAAGAAAAACTTAGCAAAATTGTTTCTCTATAATAAATAAAATAAATAATTCCACTTCCATCTTGTTCTTTTAAGACACTCAAATAAATATAATTTACACACAAGCCTTGTCATGGAATTGAGTCATTCGACCCAAGCCATTACAGTATTTACAGTATAAACACAAATATTACGCAGAAAATGTAGTCTTTACGTTGTAGTTGCATTGCTGTGTGCATCTTTGACGATGAGTGGTAGTTGTTGAGGGTTACAAAGAGGGGGAACAGAAGGATATAGTAGAATGAGGCAAGCCTTGCATTCTGCAGAGGTTTTATGAGGTCATTTTGGTTACTCTTGACATATTAGAGTAAGACCGACAGTTACCTGCTGGCAGCAAGTGGAAGCAAATAGGTTTAAAAAGACATCTGATTAAGGAGTAGAGTGTTACAGTGGCTATTACTCAATTCAAGTATTTCCACAAAATAAAAACAAACCCTTGATCTTTCACAGAAGGCACTAAAATTATTAAGCTCAACAGACCTGCTTCCTAAAGAAACTGCCCTGACTGAACCAAACCGCCCCTTGTAGTATATTAAGGGCTAGCCCTCATCACAAGCCACCCTTAAAGTGGCACCCAGGTGTTCTGGACTCCTCTCTACACCGGCTGAGGTGGTCTACATGTGTCCGACTGCAATGTTGACAGTCCTTTGGACTTCGGGACCCTGAGCCACAAGTTTTCCAGAGAACGACACCCCTCCAACCCAACGGCAATGCTCAAAACAAAAGAAAAAGGCAATGCTCAAAACTGCTCAGTCCAGAGATCCCCTGGGAGGTTTTCTGTTGTAATAGAAAGTCTCTATGTATACATTTATTTAGAGTCATTTGCACACAGTGACGGCTGGGAAAGCAGCAGGTTGATGCTCATGGCTGATGCTGTGCAGTCTGATTTCTGTGCTGTCTGTAGGGGACGCCATGTTCTGCATCCAGGGGTGGTTGATTATGTCCTCGAAAGATGGGCGTTCTGCTGGGCGGATGGCCAAACACCATTTGATAAGCTGCTGGCATTCTACGAATACAACAGGATGCATGGTTATAGCACGACAATAAATAAATAAAACACTCTAGTTATAAATATCACCTGACCTTAGAGATAGGTTTTATGTGATAATTATGTCCTAACCTGTTGAGATTCGCCGCCTGAACAGCACCTGACCACGTACTATCTCTTCGTCATGCTCGAATGGGATGTCCCCGCACACCATGTCATACAGTAGAATGCCCAGAGACCACACAGTAGCGGATCTTCCGTGGTAACGGTGAAATTTAATCCATTCTGGTGGACTGTAAACACGAGTACCTAAAGGGAGAATGAAAAAGAGAGGGAGAAAATGCATTTAAATTCATGCTTTATTATCAAAACATGAACGCAAATGTTTCTAGATATAGCCCTTCATTTACTTTAAGTGCCTGAGTAAGATCCAATGCAGTAAATAGAGTGGTAAAAAAGGTGAGGCATAAAAGGGTGTGTTGTGTTTGAACATTATTACAATGGAGCAATACTGCAGGTTAACATGCGCGGTCATGTCCTCAGGGAGCGTGACAGTAGGCGTGTGCGTGTGTGGAAACTGGTTGCCATGTGACTTGTGTTTACAAACTTTGAGTTGTAATAATTCCGATTCCCACCGGCGGGGGCGCCAAAACCACAACCCATTGCATCATGGTTTCCCCACCAACGCAAATTCTAAAATATATCAAATCATCACGCTGACGGGTTTGTTTAGCATGATAAGGACAGTCAAGGATAATAGGGGTTATTACTATTATTCTATTTATATAAACCAATCAATGCAACATATGTTTGACAAGCTTGTTTTAAAACGCAGAAAGTGTTTCTATGTATATATATATATATATATATATATATATATATATATATATATATATATATATATATATAATAAAACCACACCCTCCCTGAAGGTTGACTGGGTTCCCACACCTTTTATCAATAATTTTCCATTACCTTTCCAGTCATGGATACAAAGGATGATTCTTTTATTTTAAAAGTGATTGCACTCACAAAGAGCAATTTCTACCCATACTTACACACACATAAAATAATAATTAAAAATCGTATTAACTACAGAAATGTCCAATACTTATAGAATTATAATGAATCTCAATACCATTTCCAGTACTGGAAAATTATATTATTTTTCATATTCGTTTTCTATGACCGTGGGAACCTGGTTTGAAGGTCACACAAATGGCTCTTACCGTCGAAATCGGTGTAAACAGTGTCTTTGAGCAATGCCCCTGATCCGAAGTCGATGAGCTTCAAGTCGCCCGTTCGCAAATCGATGAGGATGTTCTCGTCTTTGATGTCGCGGTGAACGACGCCACTGTTGTGGCAATGACGCACAGCTTCCAGAACCTGGCGGAAAAAGTTCCCGGCCAGCTCCTCGGGTAACGCGCCTTTCTCCGTGATGAAATCAAACAGGTCCTTGACGGCTTCCGGTCTTTCCATGACGATAATGTAGCTGTCTGTACGCTCGTACCAGTCCAGCATCTTGATAACTCCACGGAATCCGGTGGCGACTTTTTTCAAGAGGACGATCTCTATAGGGACACGGGCGCCATTGGGCTGTAAACGGAAAACATGTTCGATTTACCAACATTGTCTTAAAATTTGATATTTTTGCATTCGACCCATATAAATATGATCAATTTAAATACTCACCAATTCTCCCCATTCGGTCACTCGATCTTTTGCGACATGCTTGATGGCAACCTAGAAATTGTAAATAAATGCACAATTAAACAGCGAACTGATATAAGCATATGTTATGTCCACGTTTAATATCACATACATATTTTAAAAGTTGCACATTAAGCAGGTCAGTTATCTAGAATCCATGTAAATTAGGTGGGGTGGGGATTGAAAACCTACCGGCGCGCCATCGGCGACCCTTAAACCTGCGTATACAGTCCCGAAACCACCGCTACCCAGCACGGAGCCGACCTGATAAACCTTCTCGAACGGCTCCTTATCTTTAACTGTCGACAAAAGACACGATATATTCATTAGAACAATTATAATGCATATAACTATATAATAATGTTGGAATCTGACGCATGGCTGGCGCTATTCCGAGTCTGCTGACGTGAACGAGCGCGAGACCACAACACACACACACACATGAAAACAAACGTCCTCTAACCTTGAAGCTGGATCTTCGTCGGCATGTCCATGGTGGAAATGTGAGCAAATGTGTTGAATTTGGACAGAAGCATTTTATAATCCAAAATGCGAGTTGTTCTTGGAGGTTATTCCAATGTTGGGGATCGAAAATCTGTCGAATATGTCTGCGTCTATAAAGCTGTAGAAATCCCTTCTCATCGAGACGCGGTGGGTTGATTGTAAAACGAGCTTTAAACGACCAAGCAAGGTTTATTCCAGTTCGGAAATCAGTATCAAATGTCCACAAAATCAAAATATAAACAAACGAATGAGTTAAATATAAATATTTATTTCAAGAGTCTGCGACGGACACAAATACCCGGCTTTCTAAATCGCTAAGGAGGGGCGAGATCGGTTATATACCAGTAGTAAAAGGGAGGGGTAGCGGCGTGTACGTCAGATCTAGCCACGCCCATAAACACGATTCAGCCAATGACTAATACGCCTGCCTCTGCAGAAAAAGGTCATTCAAATATGAAAATAAAGGAAAATGTAGCAGGGCTAGACGACGTGGCGGGAATCAAAACGCGCCAAAATAGTCGAGTTTTTTTTCTTTCTTTGAACCGGCGTGGGATAGAAAGACAAAGTGATTCGCATGCCTGAGAGTTTTTACAATAGCCCCCATCGCAGACATGGAACAGTATTTTATAGGAGGATGACGAGCGTTATGAAAAGACGACTAAGCTTCATATAAAACATTGTAAAATGGATGCATCGTTTGTTTTACAACGCAAATGAATTCGATTAAACCAGTGGAATCTGGAGGTGTAATAAATGTCAACACCAACACTTTATAAAATTTTAGTATTTAGAAGTCTAGTAATTTATTTGCGAAAAGCTGCATAAAGTCTAGGTTTGCATCTAGTTTTTATGTCCTTCCACGTGCATCCCAGCGGCAAAATATTCAACTTAACTCAAAATTTTCCACAGCATATTGCACGTGGTCAAAGACCGTCGGCGACGGAGAGGCAATGTTAAATTGAAGAAGAAAAAGAAGTGATTTAGTGCTAATGCAACCCACTCTGTTCATGAAGCATACGTTGTCCCACTGGGCATCTCTTTTGTTTGTTTTGTTTTAGTCATGTGAAATAGGTCTGCAATGTGTATATGAAGACCGCGCGCACTACATTGCCTCATTAATCTCAAATTAGCTCGCGAAGTTTTTTTTTCCCCCATTAGCAGACAACGGGCTTTATTTAGATAGCGAACAATGCCGGTCGCTATGGAAATGAGGCGCATACCAGGCATTCTTTCAAATTGGGTGGCCGGTTTTAAAGTCGGCGGCAGGATGTGGGAAACTGGAGATAAAAGGCTGGTAGGCCCATCCCCCAATTCTCTTGTCCTTTCCCGCGCAGTTTTGTTTCAATGGAACGTGCTCTTTCTGGCCTGGGGGTTTTCAGATTTTTAAATCTAAACATAAACAAAAGCAACACACATAATGCGTGCCTATATAATTCTATCACTCTGATTTTGTAATGATATCAATTGCTCAAATAATTAACTTTCCATGTTTTGTTTTAAAACAGCTCTTTTCCATGAAACTTGACTCATATATTCTGTTCTGTTCCCATTATTAGTTTGCTCTTCCAAAAAATCCATTGCCTATGTTCAGAATAGCCTAGTATCATTGCATTTTTATTATGTAGCGCAGTATGTGTACATGTGAATTTTCTGCATGTGGAGTACCTGGAAAACCAGCTACATTTTCCAAAATATACAATATAGCACAACGGGTTAGTTCAGAATAGGCTAGCATTCAGTTTTTGCAATTTTTAAGACAGAAATAGCAAGAGTGTGATTTTGAACTCAGTCACTGTGCTTAATATTCTATGCACGCAACTTGACTTTGCTTTTCTGATATGACAAATGAACTGTTAAATATCTGGAAATAATTTCTCGAGCATTTGATTAGTCTGCCAAAGACATTTTTACCAAAAAAAGGATTAAAAATTATACAATTTAGATTTTTTTTTTTAAATTGTAGGCACTGCACTGCTGCCACAAGTTTGGCTGAATAGATAATCGCATGGATGACTGTTGGTGCCAAACAGGCTGGTTTGAGTATTTCTGTAACTGCTGATCTCCTAGGATTTTGCAGGTTGGTGCTGTTTTGGTGGCACAAGGAGGACCTACACAATTTTAGGTAGGTGGTTTTAATGTTGTGGCTGATCAGTGTGTATGTATATATATGTATATATGTATATACACTCACTTTATTAGGAACACCTGTACACCTACTTATTCATGCGATTATCTAATCAGCCAATCATATGCTATGTGCAGCGGTGCAATGCATAAATTAATTCAGATAGAGGTTAGGAGCTTTAGTTAATGTTCATATCAAATCAAATCAAATCACTTTATTGTCACACTACCATGTACACAAGTGCAACATTAGGTGAAATTCTTGTGTGCAGTTCCGAGCAACATAGCAGTCATGACAGTGACGAGACATATACCAAACCTGGTTGATTGATGGTTGATTTTATCAACCATCAAATTGGTGAAAAAATGCAATCTCTGTGATTTGGACAGGGGCATGTTTGTCGGTTCCATGATAGGCTGGTTTGTGTAACTATTGATCTCCACAACAGTCCCTAGAGTTTACTCAGAATGGTGTAAAAAAACTAAAAGCACCCAGTTAGCGGCAGTTCTCCAGATGGAAACAACTTTTTGATGAGGGAGGTCAACGGAAATTGGCCTGTCTGCTTCAGGCTGACAGAAAGGCTATGGTAACTCATATAACCACTTTGTACAATTGTACAGAATAGCATCTCAAAATGCACAACACTTCAGATCTTGAGGTGGATGGGCTGCAATATTTGAAGACCACGTCTTTATTATTAGGTGTTCCTAATAAAGTGCTCAGTGAGTATATACACAGTATATATGCCACTCACTGAATTATATATATATATATATATATATATATATATATATATATATATATATATATATATATATATATATATATATATATATATATATACGGTTGGGGAGTAATGGAATACATTTAACAGGAATACGTATTTTAAATACAAAATATAAGTTACTATATTCCACTACAGTTACAATAATTGTTAATAAGAATAAAGTTACATTCAAAAAGTATTTTGATTACTGAAGGGATTACTTTGCTTTTGTTTAATTTAATATTTAGTCCTTTCAGATGGAAAACATATACATATAAATTATGCGATCCAAAGAGCATTTGAACAGCGGTGAAATACTTTATTATGATGTGTTACATTCATACGAGCAGACAGAGAAGTACGTTTGGAGCAGAAGAAATAGTAATAAACTTTTTGTAAATTGTCAGCTTTACCCTAAGCTAAAATGCTATTTCTAACCATGTTACATGCACATGTTACCAGACACGATCACATATTTTATCAAGAAAATTCATGTTAGATAATAATTTCTTTTTTCTAGTAAGACCTTTGATATTAGCAAAAAATCATATTCTTGATAATCATTTTTTATTGTTTTCCTGTAAAAATATATACAAATCCTTAAAACAAGATCAATTAGATTAATCTTGTTTTAGGAACAACACTGCATCAGATATTTTGTTTTTCCAGAGAATGTATTTTGAACGTGTATTTTGTCTTACTGTACTGACGTACAGTGAAGAAATCCAAAGTATTTAGAATACGTTACTGACCTTGAGTAATCTAACAAAATACATTACAAATGACATTTTACAGCGTGTATTCTGTATTCTGTAGTGGATTACATTTCAAAAGTAACCTTCCCAACCCTGTATATATATATTAGATCTTTCATAAAAACATTTGCTTTAAGATGGTCATATTATATCTTCTGCTTTAGTGTTTATAGGAATTATCCTTTTAGATTTCCAAACATTCCTTTTGCAAATAGAAGCAATTGATCCTTTTCTAGGGCTGTCACGATTATGAAATTTGGATGACGATTAATTGTCAAACAAATAATTGCAATTATGATGATTTATTGTCTGTGTTGGGGCTGTGACGATTAATTGTCTCATTAAGGGCTTTCACACTTTATTGTCATATAAATTGTCATATTTTAAGGTGTGCTTTTTTCTGTATGTGTGCTTCATACACATTAAGATGTAATTTTAAAGAGGTGGTGGTGTAGTGGTCTAAACCACATTACTGGTAATCAGAAGGTTGCTGGTTAGATCCCCACAGCCACCACCATTGTGTCCTTGAGCAAGGCACTTAATTCCAGGTTGCTTCGGGGGGATTGTCCCTGTAATAAGTGCACTGTAAGTCGCTTTGGATAAAAGCGTCTGCCAAATGCATAAATGTAAATGTAAATGTAAATTTTTACATATTTAACTTCAAATAAATTAAACAATAAAATAGGAATAACCTATGATTTTCTTTTAAGGATTTAAAAACTTATGAATAACATATCAAAAATGAATATCAAAAAATTTAAAAATACTTAAAAGATGCCTCTCTTTTTGGTCAACTTTAATTTAGGTCATTACACATTTACACTTTTTGAACTCATACATAAAAAAAAATTAAAAATAAAATGTAATATATATATAAATGTATATATATATATATATATATATATTATATTTGTATTATTATGCAGCCATTATTTGTCATGAAGCAAAACCTTTGAGATTTCCTTTCATAATTTTATCACTCCACAGAAATAGAGTATGCGTGCGGCTCCTCCTCTTTGTCACTGCGTGTCATTAACCCAGTGTGTATGAACCAGGAACATTTTTCATTACACAATCGTTTAAAGTGCAACCGGCACGATTTGCGTTCACTACCAAAGTTTAAACTTGTTGGTTTATATTTTCGCAGGAGTTTGGTGCAGGCCTCAGTGTGCGCATTAGAGCTCTTCAAACACTCTTTCAGGAGAGGAGCTGGTTGACGCGCGGACTCGGAGTTCAACTGAATGACACAC
This sequence comes from Xyrauchen texanus, assembly GCF_025860055.1. Taxonomy (NCBI): domain Eukaryota; kingdom Metazoa; phylum Chordata; class Actinopteri; order Cypriniformes; family Catostomidae; genus Xyrauchen; species Xyrauchen texanus. Next base: position 35,859,738 of record NC_068302.1, read on the forward strand.
AAACGTGCCATAGGATTTATACAGTATATTCACTTAAAATTCCCTTATTTAGGCATTATAATGTGAATTTCTTCACATCTGCATTAGGTATTGTACATTATCTTCTTATAATGCACTGTTATCCCCCATTGGAACTCACTCTGGCTGATTTAATGGAGGTGGTATTACGGCTGGTACCCGCTATAATGAGTCACCTTCTCTCTGCACTTCAGCGCTGATTACGGACAGGATTAGGTAAGAGCCAGTGAAGCTCTGGAATGGAAATGTAGTAGGGGTCTACGTAATATAAAGCTGTATGAGGGTATGAAAGTATTGATGCCCTTGGATGCCTGCTCAGCAGTGGAGAGAGTGACATTCTCCCTGTGCCTTGGCTCATTTGACACGAAGAGCGGGCACTCGGGCCTTGGGATGATAAAGACACTCAGGTGCCACCTTGAAACTTCAGATTGTATTCCACCCACGTCTTCAAAGGGATAGTTCACCCAAAAATTAAAATGTTGTTATTGTTTCAACATCTCCTTTTGTGTTCCACAGATTAAAGAAACTCATACGGCTTATGAACGCCATAAAGGTGATTATTGACGATAGAAGTTTCATTTTTGGGTGAACTATCTCTTTAAGTATGCATACCTCCACCCCTCTTTGATTCTGATTGGTGGGAGGGAGCTATGGGAAAAACCATGAGTGGACATCAAAGCCTGGGGTCATGTGGGTCAGAGGTCACTGACATACCTGTTCAGCATTGCAGGGCTCTCCTTCAGGAAATTACCCTCACTTGTCTCAATTTGGGGGGCCTCTTGAAAGCAGAGCTTTGCTTAGGAGAACTCACAGAAAGTTTATTAAGGATTAAGTCATTCTCTTGTCAGAAGGGCAGAGTGGGTAATTAAATGAAATGCCTCTGTTTCCTGAAATATTGGTTTGGTGGGTCTGAGTTTGACCCTAGGCAAATAACATTAGCCAATAGCAAAATATAACAGATATGTTTAATTACACTTTAAAACTAGATTTTAACTTTTTCGGAAGAAAATGTTAGTGGTGCTAGTCTTTGCAGAAGTACTAAAGCCAAACTCATCTTAGTGCATAAATCACTAAGATTAATCTACAGCTAGGATGTTCTGGGTGGTTCCTAGGGCAATGCTAGGAGGTTGTTAGATGGTTATTTACTGGCCTGAGTTAAAAGATCCCCAAGTATCTATGGTATTCTGGTCTATATGTAAGTCTATGGGTTAAAACCTGTTGATGCTCATTGACCCCACCCATGGGCCTTTACTTTGCTTAAATTAGTTCACATTCGATCTGCTGTTCAAAATTGTTGATAATGTTGACAAATTCTACATATGTTGGGGTGGGTGGGTTGAGGGGTATGCATGCACATCAACAGCATGTTTTATAATTTTTTATAATTTTGAATTCTTCTGTTTGTTTTTTGAATTCGTAATGTTTTGGTCATTTTAGGGTTTACGGCGTTACATCATCATGGTAACAAAGTTGTAAAATTGGATATGATTGTATGCAGAAAAGGTTAGTAAGTGATTTTATTACACTAAATTCATTTTAAAACATATTATTTACATCTTGTTGCTATTCGTTTTATTTTAATGTTTACATTTTGGCCCCATTCACTTCCATTGTAAGTGCTTCTGCACTGGAACACCGAAGGTGGGACAAGTCAAAATAAATTTTTGCACTAATCAACATTATGCCACAAATGTTGTCATCTGATCTTAACTTGAATTGTACCCAGAATATTCCTTTAAAGGGACTTTGCAAAAAATGTGCAAAAGTTTACTTTTTTCAAATGCACACATGGAAAATATGGTATATCTTGTCATGTCTTGTTGTTAAGGTCAGGGATGTCACTGCTTTGTGTCACAGACAGAGTGTCCTCTCAGTTAAGCACTTGTACACAAGCACTGGATGGTTGGCTTTCCTGGCCCCCCTCCCGGTTCTTTGGCAACAGCAGATCTAGTGATAGCCCCTCACTACTGTCATGCTTTTAAATTGTCACAGAGCGGCAAATTGTCCTCTGGAATGTGATTTTGTTTGGGATGGCCAGCAATTTGCTAGAGCAGGGAATGGGATTAGCGTATGTCACTTCACCAGTCAAAAAGATCATGTAAGTATATTTTGTTGTGTATGTGAATACAACTGTCATCTTTTTGTAGATTGCGAAATCTGTTCTGATACGGTCATGTTCATCATTTTATATACAAATAATAAACTGCAGCTAACCAAATGATTGTACTTGGTAAAGATAGTAAATAAATAGGCTCATTAACTCTTAAAAGGGATGAGAAAGTGCATCCCATATCTTTTGTAGTTGACGTGAAAGGTTTTGTGTCCAATCATTGGTTCCCAATTTTGGCGTAAATTCAACTGTTACTAGGTAGACTCTTGGCACATAAGGCAGATGCCAACATGAACAGGTTATGTGACATAGCTTCATCCTCAAAAACCATGAAATTGTGGTTTTACCTTGCATAATGTGAATTATTGACTGCCAAAAGCATGAAACCATCAGATTTCTAGAGACATTTAAAAATCGAATTTGTCAATTTGACTAAGAATTTTGCATATTGCTGGGCAAATGCATTTTCACAGTAATATTAATACTTATTATTATTCATAATAATAATTTCAATGTTTGATTTTAAAGTCTCCAGCAGCATCCCGTGCAACCCTACATAGGACAAGCTGGTTTGAAAAATGAATGGATGGGATGGATGTTTAATTTTAAGGAGCTTTTGCATGTTCAAGTTTGGTACTGTGTTGGGTCGCCACTTGATATCCATGTAAATTCTGAGTCCTGAAGTAAAACAGGTTGAGAACCACTGTTGTGTACCCACAATAGTGTGTACAAGTATCCATCAGTTGGTATCATCATAATCATCATCACATGTTTATCCCCACGTGTGTTGTTCTACTCTGTATTCCATATGATCCATTGCCTCATTTTGTTTTTGTGTTCTAATTTTTAGACCAAGGGGATTTTTCCATGTCATTTCCTCATGTTAACTGTGGGACCACTGAATCAAAGCAGAAAGTTCCTGTTTAGCCTTCGTTACTCAACATAACACTCATGGTAAAACCCCACATGGGCTGGGGCAGCTCTGCACACTTCCTTGTCATTTGCATTGTGAATGAATCCAACTGTCTAACTGCCTTGCCAAGCAACGGCCAATCCCGTTGTTTGGCAACAGGAAGCCTGATGACCTCACCATAGACAATCAATGTAAACATTCAATGTCTGCTTCCAAATGGAAAAACAGAAGTAGAGTCTGAACTAGATTCATGCTTGCTGTTTTTCCCTTTTGACCTGATTGAGCGGTTTAAATTTAGAGTGTTTTGGTTTTACATTTAACAGTTTCTGACTGTTTCAACAAAAAGCAAAGCAGAAAAATCTTATATTTTTTTCGAGACCTCAGATGATTTGTGACTTCAAAAGAAAGTGTCTCATGATTTATCAGCAGTCTATTAAAGCAATAACCCTGTGGAAAAAAAGTTGCTTGGCTGGTCTTAGCAGGTTATCCACGCTGGTCAATTGGCTGTTTTTTTGGGAATTATTTAGCTGGTCAGGTTGGCAGACCAACTAGTTTTATTGTACAATGACCTCTTATATGTCTAAAGATCAAGGAAAGTTTTATTCCTCATGTCATGACCCCTTTAAAAGACAGTGAAGACTGAGGCTGTCAACAAAAAATATGAGATATTGTACTGTTGCCCTCAAAATATGCATCATGGCTTTAGGGCAGACCATAGGTTCACTCTTCAACACTGACCAGGGAGGTCCCCCTTGGTTGTTTCACCATCTGACTGAGGGGGTACAAGGAAAATCTAGGGGTGGCAATGCCACACCAGCCCCCCTCTTAGACCATGCTTGTTATTGTGAAATTCTGTTCACTTGTTGCTTTTCACCCTCTGACTCAACATGCCACCCACTGTACACATGCAAAGCCACATGCCTACAAGACTGACTCAAGTCTTTATGTTCTCTCTTTTCCAGCACAAGAGATGCTCCTGCATGAATGTTTACAGTCGGACACACTTGACGCCTTATGGAGCGTTTGTAGTTCTTGTAGTGTAGTGAGGTGTGTATATATGCAAACGTATGGTTCAAAAGACTACGCACATCAATCAGAAGCCGTTTCCTTAACATTGCTTCAAGTTCCTTGAAGATAAATCCATTTGTTGACTAGTGCTTCTGGGGGATTGTGGCAGCGGGGGCGTGGTCAAGCGCCCGTCCGGGAGAGAGAAGCGGTAAGGGCGCTCACACCTGGGCCAAATTATGACTAACACCTGTCTCTAATTTCAGTAGAGTGAGGAGAGCGGTTAAAAAGCCAACAGCCGGAGAGCAGAGACAGAGGGGAACAGAGCAAGCCAACTGAGTGCGCTTGTGTGTGTGTGTGTATATATAAAGTGGTTGTCAGACAGATCTAATAAAAATTCCTTACCTTACGCTGTATCCTCCGCTTCTTGTCCTCCTTCCTGTGAGGGTGTCACACTGGTGCTGAAACCCGGATAGCAAAATGGAACAGAGTCGCCCCATAGAGTCCTCCCAGCTGGCTGAAGTCCTCCAGTCCCTCAGCGACACTCCACCAGAGCCACCAACAATCCCTGCTTGAGCTCCGCAAGACCAGGATCGCCGCTTTTTGAGATCATGCGGGCTCAAGCAGAGGACCGGCACGCCATCCGAGCCTCCTCAGCCAGGAGGCCGCTCCAGCCGCAGCCGCGACCCCGACACCCACGCCACATTGCCCCCGCCTCGTTACAGAAGATGGGGCCGGCGGATCTACCCAGAGGCCTTCATCGACCTCTTCGAGAGGACGGCGGAGATTTGGGGGTGGCCCCAAGAGCAGTGGGCAGCCCGCTTAGTCCCTCTCCTGTCCGGGAAGCACAACTCGCGGCCCAACAGCTGCCGGCAACAAGCCTCCTGGCTTACCACGACTTGGCGTAAAGCCATCCTGCAACGGGTTGGTCGGTCCCCAGAAGAAAGCCGCCAACTCTTCCGACCTTAAAGCTGGAAAAACCGACCGCCCGCTTACGTCGCCTCAACGGCCCGCGGATGCGCGTCGGAGGTGGCTGCTTGCGCTGGGACCGCGGCGCCGAGGAGCTCGTCGACCAGGTGGTACTGGAACAGTTTGTCCAGCGCTTGCCCCGAAGACGGCCGAGTGGGTCCAGTGCCACCGCCCGGCGCCGCTGGAGGAAGCCGTCCGGCTCGCGGAGGACCACATGGCGGCGTTCCTAGGGCGGATGAGCCCTCTCTGTCTGTCTCCCCTTCCCCTGTGTCTTCCCCTGTTTTTTTCCCTCCCTCTTCCCTCTCGCTCTGCTCTCTCCCCAGGGTCCGCTCCTGCCCCCCGCAGGCGTGGAGCGCTCGCGACGCCCAGCTCCCCGGTCTTGGGAACACCCACCAAGCCCTTCTCCATCCTTCAGCCGCCTCCTCCTCAGGCGGGGCCTCGCCAGCACGGTGCGGCCGCAGCGCCTGGGCCGGTCTGCTGGAGGTGCGGGACCCGACCACTTCCGGATCAGTGTCCGCTGATGGAAATAGGGCGTGGTACGGGTCTCCGATGTTCCACAGACTGCCCCGATCGAAGCTGGAGCGCATCGGATTCCGTAAGAATCTAGGGTACATACCAAGCTTTGCTGGATACCGGCTGTAACCAGACCACCATCCACCAACGCTTGGTTCAACCCGGGCTTTGGGCTCAGCTAAACTGGTGAGGGTAGGTGGTGCACGGGATATTCACAAATATCCCGTGGTGACTTTGGCGATCAAATTCAGGGAGAAAAGCATAGTGTAGAGGCAGCGGTTAGTCCCCGCCTCACCCATCCGCTAATTCTGGGTACAGATTGGCCAAACTTTAGGAAATTATTGGAGGGAGTTTGCGCTGATGGGTCCTGCGTGAAAGTGAAGGGGTGTGTGATCTGCGAGGCTTTGGCGGGGAGGCGGAGCCAGGGCCGCCCTCTGCTGCTCCGAAGTGACGTGGGAAGGGGCGAGGTGGACTCTCCTCCGGAGTTCCCGGAGGGGACTTCCTTGAGCAGTCGCGGGATGAAACCCTTAAGCACGCTTTGACCAAGTGAGAGTAATCGATGGTCAACAACTCCGCCGGGTGTCGCCGCCTCATATCCATACTTTTCGCTGATCAATGATCGCTATACAGGGTGACGAGGACGCTTCCAGACAAAGGAAAAAGTAACTCAATTGTTGATTCCACGGAGCCGCCGGAAATGGTTTTCCAGGCGCTCACTATAATCCTATGGCCGGTCACCTAGGGGAACGAAAAACACTTCTCCGCCTAATAGCCCGCTTCTATTGGCCGGGCATTGGCGGTGACGCCCGCAGGTGGTGTGCGGCGCGTCGTGAATGTCAGCTGGTAAACCCACCGCCACCCCAAAAGCGCCATTGCGCCTTCTACCATTAATCGAGGTCCCCTTCGAAAGAATTGGGATGGACCTCGCCGGGCCATTAGAACGGTCAGCACGCCGGACATCGCCGTGTTAGTCCTAGTGGATTACGCCGACGCGATATCCGGAAGCAGTGCCTCTGAGCAACATCTCCGCGACGCAGTGTTGCAGGGGCACTCTTCAAGATAATCTCCCGGTGGGGATCCCGAAGAGATCCTCACCGACCAGGGCACAACGCTTATGTCACGAAGCACTTCGCTAACTTTACGAGCTCTTGGGCATTAAATCGATTCAAGACTAGCTGCTACTCATCCTCAGACAGATGGCCTAGTGGAACGGTTTAATAAAACGCCAAGAACATGATTCAGTAAATTGCATTACCCGATGACGCCGAGAAATTGGGATAAGTGGCTAGACCCCTGTTATTTGCAGTACGAGAGGTCCCGCAAGCCTCCACCGGTTCTCCCCGCTTGAGTTGTTGTACGGACGACGCTCACGCTGGGTCCTCGATGTCATCCGTGAGAATTTGGAGGAGGGACCTTCTAATGCCAAAAATGAAATTCAATACGCTTTGATCTTCGAGCAAAGCTCCACACACTGGGGCTTACTAACACAAGAGCATTTGCTCCAGGCTCAAGAACGCCAACGCCGGCTGTATGACAGGGGTGCTCAGCTACGGAATTTGCACCGGAGATAAAGTGCTTGTATTACTCCCAACATCAAGCTCAAAATTACTCGCCAAGTGGCAAGGACCGCTTGAGGTCACACGACGAGTAGGGGATCTCGATTATGAAGTCAAACGCATCGATAGAGGGGCGCTGGCCAAATATATCACCTCAACCTCCTGAAATTGTGGAGGGAGGAGGCGGCCTCTGTGACGCTGGCCACGGTAGTTCCGAGAGGGCGGAGCTCGGACCGAGGTAAACAAAAACTACAACCTTAACACTCCGGTCACTTGTGGGGACCAGCTCTCACCGCTGCAGCTCACAGAGGTTTCTGAGTTACAAAAGAGTTTGCGGACGTGTTTTCCCTCTCCGGCCGCATGTAACCTCATACAGCACCATATCGAGACCGAGCCGGGCGCTGTGGTAGCGCTGTCGCCTTATCGCTATCCGAACATAAAAAGAAAGTCGCTCGGAAGAATTAGATGCAATGCTCGATATGGGCGTAATAGAGGAATCCCACAGTGATTGGTCCAGCCCGGTTGTTCTTGTTCCCAAGAGTGATGGGTCGGTTCGGTTCTGTGTGGATTACAGGAAAGTCAACGCTGTGTCTAAATTTGACGCTGCACTCAATGCCCCGTGTTGATGAACTGCTCGATCGGTTAGGTACTGCTCGATTTTACTCGACCCTGGATTTAACAAAGGGCTATTGGCAGATCCCCTTGACACCAATGTCCCGCGAGAAAACAGCCTTCACCACGCCGCTTGGATTACACCAATTTGTGACGCTTCCTTTCGGTTTGTTCGGGCCCCAGCCACGCTCCAGCGACTCATGGATCGGATCCTCAGACCGCGATACCGCATACGCCGCTGCCTATTTGGATGACATAATCATCTATAGCAATGATTGGCAGCGGCACATGCAACATCTGAGGGCCGCCCTGAGATCGCTATGGCGGGCGGGCTCACAGCAAACCCTAAGAAGTGTGCGGTTGGGCGGTGGAGGTACGGTATCTGGGGTTCCACTTGGGTCATGGCCAGGTGCGCCCCAAATTGAGAAGACTGCGGCGACAAGTGACTTGCCCTAGACCTAAGACCAAAAAGGGGTGAGACAGTTCCTGGGGCTGGCTGGCTATTACAGAAGGTTTGTGCCTAATTATTCGACGCCACCAGCCCGCTGACTGACCTCACTAAAAAGGGGGCTCCAGATCCGTCCAATGGTCGGAGCAGTGCCAACAGGCGCTTACGCAGATTAAAGCTGCACTTTGTGGGGGCCGCTTACATGCACCTGATTTCTCTCCCTTTTATTTTGCAGACGGACGCTTCAGACAGAGGGCTGGGGGCCATGACTCGCGAGCTGGTGGAGGGAGAGGAACGCTCGGTGCTGTACATTAGCCGAAGCTCTCCTTAAGGGAAACTAAGTACAGCACCGTGGAAAAGGAGTGTTTGGCCATCAAGTGGGCGGTCCTCACCCTCCGCTACTACCTGCTGGGGCGGGCCTTCACCCTCTGTTCGGATCATGCCCCACTCCAGTGGCTCCACCGCATGAAGGATACTAACGCCCGGATCACCCGCTGGTATCTCGCTCTCCAGCCTTTTAAATTCAAGGTGATCCACAGACCGGGGTGCAGATGGCTGCCACCACTTCCTCTCCAGAAATGGGGGAGTGGTAGGCAGGCCGGATGACGCCCGCCTGAGTCGGGCGGTGGGGGTATGTGGCAGCGGGGCGTGGTCAAGCTGCCCGTCCGGGAGAGAGAAGCGGTAAGGGCGCCACACCTGGGCCAAATTATGACTAACACCTGTCTCTAATTTCAGTAGAGTGAGGAGAGCGGTTAAAAAGCCAACAGCCGGAGAGCAGAGACAGAGGGGAACAGAGCAAGCCAACTGAGTGCGCTTGTGTGTGTGTGTGTATATATAAAGTGGTTGTCAGACAGACGAATAAAAATTCCTTACCTTACGTTGTATCCTCCGTTTCTTGTCCTCCTTCCTGTGAGGGTGTCACAGGGATATAAGTTACACCCAGCAGTCAAATATACACCAGAGCGATAGACGTCAATAAAAACAGTGAAAGCAGTAGGCTCAAGGCTTAAAGGGATAGTTCACCCCAAATTTTTTTACTCTCCTTCATGTTGTTCCAAGCCCATATGACTTTCTTCTGTTGAACAGCAAAAAATATATACTTTTGTGGTGCTTTTGTTTCCTTTTTTAAGCTTGAAAAATTCAGTCCTCATTCATTGCACAAAATGGCATGAAATAGAATATACAGGCAGATATCTATCTCTTTCTCTCTCTCTCTCTCTCTCTCTCTCTCTCTCTCTCTCTCTCTCTCTCTCTCTCTCTCCTAGATAGATAGATAGATAGATAGATAGATAGATAGATAGATAGATAGATAGATAGATAGATAGATCGATCGATCGATCGATCGATAGATAGATAGCTATACGCTACCAGTGAAAACCTTTGAAACACTTGACTGAAATGTTTCTCATGATCTTAAAAGTCTTTTGAGCAGAATGCATATTCTTAAATGTTTGAAATTAGTTTTGTAGACAAAAATATAATTGTGCCACCATATAAATTTATTTAATTATAAAACTAAAATTTTATATATATATAAAAAAATAAAAAAAAGGTTTTGAAATTGATGACTTGGACCAAATAAAAAAGAAAAACAGCCAATAAGTGCCCAATATAGATGGGAACTCCTTCAATACAGTTTATAAAGCATCACAGGGTGACACCTCAAGAAGTTGGTTGAGAAAATGTCAAGAGTACATGTCTACAAATTCTAGGCAAAGGGTGGCTACTTTGAAAATGCTAAAACATAACACAGGTTTGATTTATTTTGGATTTTGTTTAGTTACAACATAATTAACATAGTTCCATTTATGTTATTCCATAGTTTTGATGACTTTACTATTATTCTAAAATGTATAAGAGTAAGTGTTTCAGATCTTTTGACCGGTAGTGTATATAGATATAGTACTGTGCAAAATATTAGGCATATTTAATCCATCCATCCATCTTCAACCGCCTATCCGAAGTCGGGTCGTGGGGCAGCCGCTCTAGCAGGGGGCCCCAAACTTCCCTATCCCGAGCCACATTAACCAGCTCTGACTGGGGGACCCCGAGGCGTTCCCAGTCCAGTGTGGAGATGTAATCTCTCCACCTAATCCTGGGTCTTCCCCGAGGCCTCCTCCCAGCTGGACGTGCCTGAAACACCTCCCTAGGGAGGCGGCCAGGGGGCATCCTTACCAGATGCCCAAACCACCTCAACTGACTCCTTTCAACGCAAATGAGCAGCGGCTCTACTCCGAGCTCCTCACTGGGAAGGGAGAAGGGAGAAGTCTGCCACCCTTCTGAGGAAGCCCATTTCGGCCGCTTGTACTCACGACCTAGTTCTTTCGGTCATGACCCAGCCTTCATGACCATAAATGAGGGTAGGAACAAAAATGGACCGGTAGATTGAGAGCTTTGCCTTCCGGCTCAGCTCTCTTTTCATGACAACGGTGCGATAGAGCGAGTGCAATACTGCCCCCGCTTCCCCGATTCTCCAGCCAACCTCCCGCTCCATTGTCCCCTCACTCGTGAGCAATACCCCAAGGTACTTGAACTCCTTCACTTGGGGCAATACCTCCTTCCCTACCTGGAGTACGCACTCCATCGGTTTCCTGCTGAGAACCATGGCCTCAGATTTAGAGGTGCTAATCCTCATCCAGGCCACTTCACACTCAACTGCCAAGGGATCCAGTGAGCCCTGAATGTCATGGACAAATGATGACATGAAGACAACATCATCTGCAAAAAGCAGTGATGAGATCCCCAGCCCACCGAACCGCACACTTTCCCCACCCCGACTACGCCTCGATATCCTGTCCATGAATATCACAAACAGGATTGGTGACAAAGCGCAGCCTTGGTGGAGAGCAACCCCCACATGGAATGAACTCAACTTCGTGCCGAGGACCCGGACACAGCTCTCGCTTTGGACGTACAGGGATTGGATCACCCTAAGAAGGGACCCCCCCCACCCCGTACTCCCACAGCACCTCCCACAGTCTCTTCCAGGGGACTCGGTCAAACACCTTCTTCAGGTCCACAAAACACACGTAGACCGGAAGGGTATACTCCCATGCCCCCTCCAGGATCCTTGCGAGAGTAAAGATCTGGTCTGTCGTTCCACGGCCAGGACGGAACCCGCATTGTTCCTCTTCAATCCGAGGTTCGACAATCGGCCGAACCCTCCTCTCCAGGACCTTGGAGTAAACTTTACCAGGGAGGCTGAGAAGTGTTATACCCCTGTAGTTGGCACACATTCTCTGATCCCCCTTTTTGAAGAGGGGAACCACCACCCCGTTCTGCCACTCCTTAGGCACTGTCCCAGATTTCCACTCAATGTTGAAGAGGTGTGTCATCCATGACACCCCCTTCACATCTAAAGCTTTCAGCATTTCTGGTCGGATCTCATCAATCCCCGGGGCTTTGCCAATGTGGAGTTGTTTGACTACCTCAGTGACCTCCCCCAGGGAAATAGAATCTGATCCCCCATCAGCCTCCGGCTCTGCCTCTAGCATATAGGGCGTGTTGGGATTTAGGAGTTCTTCAAAGTGTTCCTTCCACCGCCTAATAACCTCCTCGGTTGAGGTCAACAGCATCCCATCTTTGCTTTATACAGCTTTTAATGTTTCACAAAAATGTTATATGGTTATTTGATATCTTCTGCTTTAGTGTGTCAATAGGAAATGTCAATTTTAGATTTCCTAGCACTCCTTTTGCAAATAGAAGTAGAACAAGGAGTCCTGCAGCAGATGGCACAGCCCACACAGAGCCTGGATCTCAACATTATTGAGTCAGTCTGGGATTACATGAAGTGACAGAAGCAATTGAGACAGCCTAAATACATAGAACAATGGCAAGTTCTCCAAGATTCTTGGAACAACCTATCTTCCAAAAACCTTGAAAAACTGTACACAATTGTACCTAGGTGAATTGGTGCTTTTTTAAAGGAATAAGGTGGTAACACCAAATATTGATTGATTTATTACATTTTTTAATGTTTACTGCACATTGTATGAAGATAATTGATGGATAAAAATTATTAATGGAATTATTTTTTGAAAGTATCCTCACTTTACAACGTGGCCAAACGTTTGGAATAATGTACAAGATTGTGCTTTCTTTTTTTTGCCATTTTCGACCTAATATTGACCTTAACACATGCCAGTCTATTGCATAATGTGGCAACTCAAAAACAAACACAAAGACAATGTTAAGCTTCATTTAATGAACCAAATAGCTTTCAACTGTGTTTGATATAATGAATGGCAAGCGATTTTATAGTACCTAATTAGCAATTTATACTGATTACTCAAGGATAAAGTGTTGGAGTGATAGCTGCTGGAAATGGGGTCTGTCTTGATTTGATCAAAAATGACTTTTTTCAAATAGTGATGGTGCTTTTTTTAAAATCAGTAATGTCCTGACTATACATTGTGATCAATTGGATGCCACTTTGGTGAATTAAAGAACCAATTTCTTTCTGAAACAGCTAAATCTGTACATTATTACAAACTTTTGTCCGCCTGTGTATATATATATATCAAATGTTATTCAGAAATTGAGTAAAGAATGTGGTGAGTAAATAATCATTATACATTTTCATATTTTGGTGAACTATTCCTTTAAGAACCTACAAAGTATTCCTATTAATCCAGGAGGGAAGTTGCAGCGATTGGTGTTGCAGACATAAACGCTACAAATCTTTTATTAGAAGACACAAGCCTTCATGATGCACAATTGATCAGTCTCTTCACAGATATAGAGTGGTTTGTAGTATTGGTGATGTTTACCATATTGATTAGTCACTACTGAGATCCATATGCCTCAGCTTTGCCTTCCTTTTGGGAATTTTCTTTTCTTTAGAGCTGTATTGACCTTGTTGCTTTCTCTGTTGTGTGCGAGTGAATGGGAACGGAAGCACATAATGTGAGTAATGAACCATATACACCTTAAATACTGATGCAGGGTCAAAAGACCAAAGGTCTGTTCACACCAAGAAGGAAAAAGAAAAATGAATTGCAAATGAAGGATCTATTTACTCGAAGAGCATCATTCCAATGCTTAAATAAAAAATAGGTTATATAAGACGGCTTCCAATTCACCAGAAAATAGATGTCATACACTTTAATGCGGTGAATTGATAGCGTGATATAAGGAAATATTACAGTGTAATGAAGATAATCTGAGTGTACCAGGGTTGGATTTGGAGACTAAATTTGGTGTTGTTGATATATGAGTTATATTGGCTACATGTGCATAAATAGAACTGATCAGTTCATGGGGTAATGACGCATTGATTGACAACTTACTGAAGTTGTTATAATACACAATGCAAAACCGAATTAACAATATTGATTCTAATTAATAAATGATCAGGATTTTCTCTCATCTGCTTATCTTTATGCAAGAGCTGGAAGGTAAATAGGTTAATAACAATAATGAAAACATATTTAGTTATTTAGACATCTTTGACTGCTGCAGCACGTCTTGCTGTTTTTTCAGCATCTCATGCAGGAGCGGCACATTTTTATAGATGCCAGGTTAAAAAGAACTTCAACTGTTAAAAACATGTCTAAAGACACCTACATTCTGCTCTATTCGTGGCCCTGTGTTGGACTTCATTTTGCACAAGGATACATTCTGGTTGAACGACACCTTTCTATTTCTTCGATCCAACATCTTTAAGTGATGACAAAGCTGTGTTTGTGAAAAATTTATGTATGAAGCATTATGGAGGTACATATGGTACAATAATAATATGTTATTTTAAAGGGATTTTATTCCTATAATTGGCTTAATAATGTTTTTTTATTTCATAATGCAGCTTGGCCTGCTGGTAGCCCACTACCCTGAGGTCCCACCGGGAAAGTCTCGCCTCTCCCGATGGCCAATCCGACCCTGGATTGTAGTGTTAGAAATACCAGTGCAGCTGTTAACACATAATTGTGTCATTTTCATGGTTAAAGTGTACCCTTTATCAAATGAAATAGCTTGTTGAGTGCTGTTTTCTTTCTTGTGTTGACCTAATTCCTATTTATCTATATTCCTATGGAAGTTTGGACAGGATGTATAGAAGGGCTCAACACCTTTTTTTTTTTTAAATAGTCAATGGGCTTTAGTTATGTCACAACCATGATTGGCTATTTGCTATGGCTAGTGAGTGTTAGGGGGAGGGAAACTCTCATTATAGGGAGCATTTGTTTGGATAAAAATCTGTATAGTGCAAAATTAGTCATAAATTTGTGATGCGTTTAAAATGCTTATATCTGCTACAAGCTAATTTTGTCAATTTTTAAGAGTACATTAGCATATACATGACTTCAAAGCTAATAGACATGAACTAACAGCCACAAAACTCAAATTTAGATTTTATGGGGTCTTCAAGATGATAGAGTTAGCAAATCAACAGTGATAACATTTGCCAAATGATTCCAGTAGTTGCAGGATTGCATGTGCACAGCTCATCTTACAGTTCATAGCTTGTCATCTGATGACTAGCATGAGATGCTATGTGGTGTGGCACAGATGGTAACACTGAGTTTCAGAGGTGTAGCATTTGGAGTCTGGCTAAAGTTTGTGAGAGGATCATTGAGATCAGACATACACAGACCCACATGCATCGTCTTCACATGCCTCCGCTTACAATCCACACATCTTATCACGAGGCTCGCTGTGCATGACACAGCGGAGACTCACAGTATGTGGAGACACATGCTAATCTCCGTGATCCACGCACAATTTACCACATGCCCCATTGGGAGCGAGAACCACTAATCATGACCATAAGGAGGTTACCCCATGTTACTCTACCCTCCCTAGCAACCCGGCCAAATTGGTTGCTTAGGAGACCTGGCTGGAGTCACTCAGCACACCCTGGATTCAAACTCGAGGCATTGTGAGAAGCATGAGATTTAAGAGTGTCCATTTGCTTTCCATTTAATACAACCCAATCTCATAACAATTCATAATAATAGTAGGAGATGGTGAAATCGTAAGAGTCGTCTGATTTTATGTAATGTACGGAGGGAAAAAAGGAACCAACAAACAATGTTATGATGTTTTTTCTCTAGTTAACCAAAGAAAAATCACTGTAATGTGCCACTGAAGAAAAATAAATGTGTTTTTTTTTTATTTATTAGCATTCGTATGAGTTTTCATAAGTAACCCCAAACCCTAAACCTAAGAATGAGCAATCATGATATTTACCTTAGCATGCAAAACTAAATAAAATTGTTTAGTTTTAAACCTGTCTTTTTGAACAAGACAAATAATGAGTCTTATGTTCATTTACAATGGTCATCACATAGAAGTAGCCATTTTTTCAATCAACTGCCTTGTGTGTTTTTTTCTCTGTTATATTTAACTGTGAGGTCAATGGCAGAACAAATATGACAGGGGTGTTGTAGGTAGAGCCAACAGATCAAATGACTCCATCTCCATCGCGGTCAATGCCAAGGCTCTGTCAGCAATGTGTTTTTTCCAGTACAGTTAACCCCCACACACCTCTCCTTCGATTAATCTGCATCCTCCATAGAATTAATAAGTAATGGTAGCTGTCCTCTGTGTTCATGCATCACATTTGTGTGGCCTGTCCCAGTGCTGACGTCCACAGTCATGAATGTAAACATGGACAGGGCTTAATTTCCAGCTCTCCTACATCTTTGTTCCGTTTCAAGCACTTCTGTTTTCCAAAAGGTTATTTTGTTATGTAGGAAAGCAAGTGGGTTGGAGGGGAAAGAGATTTGTGCATGACAGGACAAATGGGAACTTCTAAATCTGTAATTGTGTATGGAATTAGACCCACTATTGACAGTGTAGTGGCTGTGTTTATATTCTGTTTAAATGGGCAAGGCACCTTTTAGCTAGCCTCATATCCAACACTTTATTTCAAGATAGGAAATTTACTCATTCTATATTTATTTATGCAATGCAAATTCATCGTCTCATTCCAACCCCCAAAGTTTTCTTTCTTCAGTTGTACATAAAAGTTATTTTCCAATTAAAAGGGTGGTTACAGTTATTTTTTTTTCTAAACCCTTAACCTAACCTAAGCCTACCCTAACCCTATAGTATTAAACATTGGAAAGTGAAATGTCACCTCAAACTGTGTGGCTTGCTGTGTCGCTTGCTGCTTGGGTTTGGGCTCTTTTGGCATCCCTTAAAAAAATTTAGAGTTCTGGTAAACTAGCGGCAAACTTGCCACAAATTTGACGCAAAACATTTGCCACTCACTATTTTCACATGCAAATGAGCTGTGATTCACTGCAAATATTAGCCAGAAGTTTGCAGCTCTTCACCGGTAGTGGTGAACCTGCAGCAAACCTTTGGCAACAATGGATAATTTGCCTCAATCAATAGAATGGGGAAAAAAATGTGATCTTTGTGATTCAGTGGCATGATCTTTGGTGCTAGATGGCTGGTTTGAGTATTTCTTTAACTGCTGATCACCTGGGTTTTTCACGCACAACAGTCTCTAGAATAGACTCAGAATGATGCAAAAAACATCCAGTGAGTGGCAGTTCTCCGGACGGAAATGCCTTGTTGATAGGCATTTCAACAGAGAATGGCCATACTGGTTTGAGCTTACAGAAAGGCTATGGTAACTCAGCTAAACCCTCTGTTCAATTGTGAGCAGAATAGTATCTCAGAATGCACAACACATCGAACCTTTAGTCGGATGGGCTACAACAGTGAGTGTAGTGTCCACCTTTTTCCTAAACACGGAAGTGCTCCATGTGTCATAGCAGAAGCCTGTTTTGGTTTCCTGGTCTCCATCTGGATCACTCATTTCAGTAATTTTTTACTGAACCAGACCGGAACCAGAAAACAGCCCAGATGCAATAAGAATCATCATGGCGCCACCCAGCGGTTGCTCAGGAAGAACATGGAAGCCGTAAGAAGAACGGTGTGCTGTTTGAGCATATTCCATTTGAATCAGTATTGGAAGGTTCACTGTCAAAACATACGTCCTGTCAGTTTATCACTTTAATACATTTGCATTTTCCAGTTATTTAATTACAATAAGTAGTGCTTTGTTTTAAAAGCTGATACTTGATGCTAGGATAACTACGCTAGAGGCGCAATTTGGGTTGTGCAAGACAAAGCTCAAGAAATTGCACACCGAAAGTTGCCTATAGAAATTCTGGTAACACTTTAGAATTAGACTTCATTTGACAAATATTTGTTAAAGCTGAAATATGAAATTTCTGCACCACCAAACGGAATTGCAATAATACATTTAGTTTTTTAAAACAGCTTTCTGAATATGACCCCCGTCTAGCATTGGTCAAACAAAGAGATAGTCCCACCCCCAACTCACATCACTGGTTGAGTATCGTTGTTGAGAGGGGTCTGAGCGGGTTGCCCAAAACAAACACACTACAGAGCAGACAGAGACGCAGTGTTTACAGGTTTCAAGAAAATTATGAATGGCCTACTTATAGTTGTCTCTAAGCTGGGATAGAGGATAGTATTTTCATACTTCAGCTTTAACAGTTGGTGTAATTAGTTACCTACATTGACATGAACTAACAATGAACAATAATTATTCAGCACTTGTTAACCCTGAAAACGTTTATTTCGACATATACTAATATATTAAGTAAAAAGTTGTATATGTTTACATTACTAACTAACAATTAAGAAATACTATAACAAATACAATAAAATATATTGTTCTTTGTTATTTCATTAAACCTATTACATATACTAATGTCAACAATTAGAACCTTATTGCAAAGTTCTACCAAAATTCCTTTAAAAAAGTTGAAAGTCACTATATAATTTGTAACCCACCTTTTGGGGTCAGTATGACAGGGCTTTCAGAGAAAACTGTGAAATGTTTTTTTGTGTAGTTTTACTGCCGGTACATGCGAGTTTGAGTTTGCGGTTCTGTGAAATCTCTGTTGGAGATAGAGGGGGAAGTTTGACCTTTGCTCTGGGGCAAGTTCTTGTCGTCTATGAACATTTCTGCCATTTCCACACTCACAGCAAGTTTTTCCACTTTACAACACTACTACTTTCAAGCAGCACTGCTGAGAGAGAGCAAAAGAGGAGAGTATTCAGCATACTAATGGATTATTAAATTATTGATAATTAATGTTCCCTTAATGCAACCACTGTTAGCATTGCTAAATAATATTACGTTAAAGTTAGTCAGTTATAACAGCGTTTAGTCTAAACATATGTGAATAATAACCAGTTTGCTAAAGAGGTTAGAACATGGAGCGATAGTTTATGAGTTTATGCAGACAGATGTTTGGATTGGGCTCAGTGAGCATCATGTTTTATGTCCCTAAAACACATGTCCCCGGTTCAGGAGGTACCAGACCAAAAGTTGTATAACAGTCAGATTATTGCTTTTTGGTGTCAACTGGCCTATTTGGCCAGGCATCTGTCTGGGACACACGGTGTGCTTTATTCTAATTAGAGCTTAGAATAGGACAATGTGATCCATTTCATTTCATTTGGTTACCATTACCAAAGATGTTGTGCATGACATTATGCATTGAGATCATTCAAAGCAACATTTAACCGAACAACTTCAAATCATGGAATCCTGTTCTGTTCTCATCATATCTGTCTGCAGCTAGATTAAATCTTGTACCTTCTGTACTTAAAGGGATAGTTCCCCCAAATATGAAAATTCTGTCATTGTTTACTTTACCTAATGTTGTTAACAACCCATCTGAAAAGGGATTGGAATCATAAGGAATTTAACGATTCATCTCTGATCCCTCTTAATGATTCCAATTCCAACAGTTCCATTAACGATTCTTACTTTTGAGGACGGCATATTTGTAGATAAGAAATGTTTTTTTTTTAATGCAAATGATGAGATCATTTCGAACTATGTCTGCATTAATCCGGATAAATTTGAAAATGCTGTTTTTTCATTTTGAAATGCTCTCCGTTCACATTGCCATTTTCAAAGGCTTTCCAAAAGTTGCTCATCCACACTCAAATGTCTGAACTTAAAACTTAAATCCCCTAACAGTAAGTATTGTGGCCCTAAAATGCAATTGTTCCTGTTTTCCGCTGCTGGACTGCAATTCCTAAACTTACATTTACATTTTACATTTATGTATTTGGCAGAAGCTTTTATCCATAGCGACTTACAGTGCACTTATTACAGGGACAATCCCCCCCGGAGCAACCTGTAGTTAAGTGCCTTGCTCAAGGACAAAATGGTGGTGGCTGTGGGGATCGAACCAGCAACCTTCTGATTAACAGCTATGTGCTTTAGCCCACTATGCCTCCAACTTCCCATCGCCTTTGAAGGAATGCAATGTGAAGGTTATATACAAAGCAACATTTATTTTTAACACTGCTATCAAAGTGAATAGCAGTCACAACAAAACTGCTACAGCATGGGCAGCCATCTTGATTTTTTTGGGTGGAATGGATCACATGACTGCGTCACATGACAACAAATACGTCATTGTTTTCAAATGTATCCACTTGGAAATGTGTTTTCGAAAAGATGTGTTCGGTGGACAAAAAGCCATTTCAGTGTGAACGGAAGGCCAAAACGTTAAAAAAAGATACGTTATCAAATTTATCCGGATTAATGCGGACTATGTCTCAAATAAATGAATGAAATTCTTGCAAAGGGCATGTTTACACAGACTATTCAAAGATTTTTTTAGAGGCAAAAATGCAATCCAAGTGTTTTTGATTCACTAGAAAGAACCGGTTCTTAAGAGCCATTAATTTGGGAATCAGTATACACCGTCCATCCTGTTTGTTTCGTGCTGTAGATTCAAAAGAACCGGCCCATGAAAGTAATTCATGGCACTACATTGGATGTGGTGTGTGTTTCAGTTAATTCAGTATAGAGGCAGCACTGCCACTAAACAGAGTAGAAAGCATTGTTGAAAAAATGTCCGGTTAACAGAACCGAAAGTTAAAAAAAAATTATAAAGTATAAAGTTTCATTAGTTATAAAGGGGAAAAATAGTATGGAGCCCAGCTTGTATGAAAAAAGGTTGTAGGTTTCACTGTATGAAAAGACGGTTTAATGCTATGTGAATGGTGAATGAGGATAATGTTCGTCCTATGTTCGAAGCTTTTCATAATAGTTATAAAACTACATAGCAAAATGCATTTTAAAATTGTTTAATTTAAAAGTTATGTTTAATGGCATGTCATACCATGGGTCATGTCAACTTCCCAAAAGTATTTCATATCAACTATAAATCTCCTTAAATAGGTGTTATCTTGTTCAAGTTCACAATGCTCCTTGTTCTCTTTTGACAAACAGGTGAATAACTGCACTGTCACACTATCCTCATATGTCACACTGACCTCTGTCTCAGAGAAAGAGCTAGAGCTTAGAGTACAAAGAATACAAAGAGTACATGACAACCAGACCAGTTAGGAACAGTTTGTACCACTGTCTTATATAGTCTTACATTAGGGCTTCAAGACAGCTTGCAGGCAGCATTTTTGACACTCGAAGAATGGAGGGAACAGCGTGTGTCCATTGAGTTGAAAGGAGGCAAGAGCATGCTATCAGTTGTCCACTGTGTTCTGAACAAAATTGTATTTTATCTGGTGTGTGTGCGTGCATGAGAAAATGAATGTGTGCCAGTTTGTATGAATGTTTCGTGAATACGTGTAAACATGGTAACTTGATCGAACTCAAGCCGTAGTATGAATCAGCAAGATTACACGTTGGTCTCAGCTGTATTGGACAGGCAGTCATGTTGAAATGGAAAACTGCACATGAATACTTTATTGCGCTCTTTTCTAACCGTTACAAAATGTCACCATAGGAATCACTGCAAGTTAGCACCACACTCAAGATGTAGCATGAATCAGCAAGAATCAATGGTAGCAATCAGCTGTATTAGACTGAATGTTATGCATACATAGACATCAGAACATGAAAGTCATTGCACTCTTTTCCATAATGAATAAAAGAATACTTAAAATAAAAGAAAGATACTACAGCATGGTAAGAAAATAGTGGGGTTTACAGCCCTCAAAAGATTCAACTCCTAGAAACAAGCTGCACAAGATGCCTTCATTATTGTATTATGGCTCAAAGATCGATCTACTTAAAGAGACAGTGACCATATTACCAATGTCCATAATATTTAGCCCAAAAGTACCAGTGTTGGTGAGAAACATCAATCATTGATTCCTTTTTTTATTAAAAGTCTCCACTTTCAGATTCTTCTTTTTTGTTTTTGTTTTTTTGCATTCTTTGTGCAATCGCCACTTACTGGAAAGGGGGAGAATTTATAGTGAAAAAGGACTTAAATATTGATCTGTTTCTCACCCACACCTTTCAAAATGCTTTTGAAGAAATGGATTTAACCTTGGAGTCGTATGGATTACTTTTATGGTGCCTTAATGCACTTTTTGGGGCTTTGAAGTTCTGGCCACTATTCACTTGCATTGTGAGGACCTACAGAGCTGAATATTTGTTAGTTTTCATCAAAAGAAAGAAATTCATACACATCTGGGTTAACATGATGTTGAATAAATGATGAGTGAATATAATTTTTGGGGCGAACTATCCTTTTAAATCACAAATGCCATATATGGCATCAAGAAATAGAGAGTCAATATTCTAGTAATTGCATGTATTGCTATGCTCTCATTTTCTCATTATCATGTTGTTAAGTAGTTCCGACCAATAGTCCAATGGACTGGTGGTGGAGTGGTCTAAGAACATAACTGGTAATCTGGTAGTCAGAAGGACGCTGGTTCAAGCCCCACAGCCACCACCATTGTGTCCTTGAGCAAGGCACTTAACTCCAGGTTGCTCCGGGGGGATTGTCCCTGTAATAAGTGCACTGCAAGTCGCTTTGGATAAAAGCGTCTGCCAAATGCGTAAATGTAAATGAAATATGTCTGATTATGAAAGTAAAATGGGTTGTGAATGGTGTTTTATGCAGTCTTTAAGACTTTGTACTGTCTATAATGGTCAACAATAAACCTTAAACCTTTTAAACTAACTTTTATCTGGTTCAAGCTACATATTAAATATAACCCTTTGAAAGCTGTTGGGGTGACGAAACAATACGCAAAATGAAACATTGGCGTAATCGCTGTGAGAAAATGCCCTCACAAACTGGTATGTTCCCCTTCTAATTTTTCTTACAGTTCCTGTTTAATGGTAGCTTTTATGGCCTTTTATTCATTTAAGAAAATAGTTCATTTGTTATAAAGAAGGAAGTTTGTTTGAGGCAGACCTTAAGAAAACAACAAAGGACCCTGAGTGCCTCTGAAAGGATCTGTTAGCTGATTCACACACCAGTCATTTCCCTATCTATCTAATCACTCATCCTCCCTAATGTCTGCAGGGAATGCTCTGTAATGATACAGTTTCCAGAGAAAACCTCCTGTAATTCTCAACAGCATCGCTCATTTTACTCACTGTTATGGGAAAAGCATGTTTAATATATGTACAGCTGCCAGTAATCTGACAACTTTCACTTAAAGGAATAGTTCACCCACATTATTAATATTTTGACATAATTTTCTCACCTTCATATCGCTCCAGACCTGTATGGCTTTCTTGCATGGAACACAAAAGGAAAAGTCTGGAGGAATTTATCTTTTTTCATTTAATAAAAGTGAATGGGGCCTTGGGATTTCAAGCTTCAAAATGACAGAAAAAAAACAAAAAAAAAAACACTTTTGCTAAGATTTGTGCAGAATATTCCAAGACATCTAAACCATTACGATAGCTTTTTGTGTACAACAGATGGAAATTTAAGTTGTTATGCACTGAAAATCTTCCACTGTAGCTCTAAAATCAAACATGACAGCGTTAGATGTATTGCGCCAAGGTTCATGTCTAGGATTAGTCATGTCGGACTTGACATCATAATGTCAATGGCGTCAATCCTGAAGCGTTGCATGTTAGAGTGCATTATTTAAATCCAATCGGACAGTGGAGGGCAAGAATTACAGTGAATAATGACGTAAATTTTGGTCTGTTTCTCACCAAAATTTATCACACGGCTTCAGAAGACTATAACAGAATAACATATTACTGTACTACTCTTACTATTTCTGCCATATCTATTGTATATACTGCAGAAATAGTAAAAGTAGTATGATAGTATGCTATTACGAACATGGAATGGACTAGTTTTATGAAACTTTAATGTGTTTTTTATGTCATTTTGTTGAATCCACATTCACTTTTATTTTATGCATGTTGTATTCACATTTGATGATACAATTGTCATTTTTGGGTGAACTATTTCTTAAAAATTTCTGAAAAAAGAAAGATACGGCACAGAATTCAGCGAAACCTCTCCTTTTGCAGAAATCTCCCTTTGCTTATCTCTGCAATGTCTCAAGGTGATTTATCATCACTCCTCTAACCATGTACTGACAGGTATGTGTTACATAAGCTTAAGGTTGTATGTGCTACAGATGGGAGGACAGGTAAATGGGAGGGGTACCACAGAAGTTATGTGATGCCCTGGGGATTTCTTACACAAAGCTCACATTCTCAGCGGTGCTGCAATCATCCGTGGTGCATTAGCAGTGCCCAATGCATGCACAACCTGGAGTCCAGCTGACTTGGAATGCAGCTATTGTTAACAACATTTCATCACAACAATTACAGGATTGGGGAAAGTGGCACAATGCTGTGAATCGCAGGAAAGAGATGTGAATCAGGTCAGATCTGCAGATTGACAGTGGATTGTGCAGTATGGTTTCCACAAAAACCAATTACCCATTTCTACTAATCAACTAGTTTACTACTAGTCACAGTTTACTTTAAGTTAAATGACTTGGCATGTGCCATGCAGGTTGATGCATGCATAGATATAAACGTTGCAAAAACAGTTATGTTTCACTTGCTTAAAGTTTCTTTCAGCCTTGGGCAACACTTGATTAGTTTCAGGGCGGTTCACAAAAACTTTGGCTTGTAAGTGAGATATCATAATGAACTACACAATTTTAGATTTCTGCAACACGTGTGGGGCGGTTCAGTTATAAAAGACTGATCTCATAGTGCATCCGGAAACAGTAGGTTGACTTATCTTGAGCTAAATGCGGTTTGTGCTTACCGAAATTCTAAGCACTTCCCTCAAGTTTCAGCTCAAGTTTCCACTTGAAATGACCACAGAGGGGCGCCAAAAGTGAGTTGTAAAGTGAGTTGTTTTTAGCTGTGAATGATGTAATACAGTAAAGAGGAATGCATGTTTTATTAACTTTACCCCTAACTCTAACTCTAAAGCTAACCATCGGTGTAGTAAACATCTTAGCTTAGATGGAAAATGGAACCTCCAATTTGCGCTCGTCACTCTTTATGCAAACGTGATCGCTTCCGCGTTGCTGCATCCGAGGAGAAGGAAAACACTCTTAAACCGATGCAAAAATGTCTGATGTGAGACTTCACTTCAAATGTAAAAGCCTTATTGTTGCCTTGCTTTTTTTTTTTTTTTAAAGAAGTCAAGGTGGGGCAAGTCAAAATGAATTCTTGTGGTTATCAACCATTATGCCACAAATGCTGTCAAATGAACAGTTGAACCCGGACTATAACTTTAAGTGTCCAAATAGATTTTTGGGGCCACTGTATATTAGGCTGTTACTGTTTATAATGCAAAGCTAATGACACACAGCTACACTGGAACACAGTTTGTGGACAGAGGAATTGTCTATTTGTCACATGTATAGAAGAAGTGCAACTGAAGTCATGTGATCCACAATTCAAAATCACATGAATCTAGTCAAAATTGTAAAAAGAATTTTATAAAAAAGTCCAAGTCATGTTTCCTTTTCATAAAGAAAATTAAGCCTATTTTAGGAACATTTTTTTTCATTGCAACATTAATTTCATGACAATTAAAGGAATAGCATATAATTTACTCCAAACACACATTACTTTCTTTCTCCTGTGGAACAGAAAAGTAGTAGGCAGAATGTTAGCCTCTGTCATCATTCACTTTCAATGTATGGAAAAAAAGATGAAAGTGAACAGTGAGTCTAGTGGCAGAACTAAACGGCTATTTGTTGCAATCCCAGGTAGACAACAAAACCAACACAGCTTTTAACATGTGACATAACTCATTTGTGCATGTGTGCAATCCCATTACAGTGTTGAAAGTGGCATTGATGAAACACAAACATATGAAGTGACATCAGCAAACATTGACACAATTGACTGCCTGGGAAAAACTCGCAAACTGGCCATGAAGCATTTTTTTAAATTTATTTTGGAATAATAAACAATAAAAAAATGACATTTTAGAGAACAGAAAGCAGACAGTAAAAGGGAAGAATGGCGAGATAACTGAACTGGAATTTAGTGTGGGTAGGAGTCGAGTCAAATACTTTCTGACTAGTTCATACACCAGAATTTTGGCGTGGGGGGTGGGGTGACTCTATTAACGCTGAGGAATATGGGGGACCTACCCTAAATGACTATGCAAACAGCAATGACTGTTCAACAGTTGCGAGGTGCACTTGGCAACAAACAAATGTTTTATCGTGCTCAAAGACGCTTGCAGTTTTCAGGACTCTATTAAAAGGCCATTATGGGGTTAGATGCTGGGATGAGTCACCTGGGTCAATATGGATAGTAAACACACACATCAGTGTGTATCTCTGGTGGTGACGCACAACTCCCTGCCGTAGAAACACCAAAACAAACAGAACTGCAGGATGAAGTTTCCAGTCACAAAAGTGTCCATCAGTTAATGACAGCACCTGTAATTACAGACATATTGGAACTTGGAATCTTGTAAAAATTCTACAGAAATGTTTGGGTCATATTTCATTTTTAAAAAGAAAATGAGGCCTGCTTTAGGACATTTAAAAATGTTGACCTTATTTTCATGACAATTAAATCCACCCCATTTTTTTTCAGAAGTCTACTGCAGTGCAGAAAGATATAATTTTAAAATTGGTTCCCCTTCTGTCACTCACTCAACGTTGTGTCGATGTAGTGACACTAGGGTTCGCTCTTGGGAGCCCAAAAACTTTTGAGAAAAGGTCAATGAGAATTGGCAAGTAAAATTTGCATGCCACTCCCAGACATACAGGTATAAAAGGGAGCTGGAATGCAGAGTTAATAAAAAAAAATTCTTCGGAGCCGAGCGGTGTCAGAAAGCTGAACCCACTGCTGTTCCAATTCACCTCTAAAGAACCGATTGCTGTTGGAGTGCTGTTGGATAAATGGCGCATTCCAGCGGCTTTCCATCTGCATGCTTTGTACAGAGCAAAGCCCCTGGGCGATTTGACGGCGCTAAAAGTTTGTATTTCTCCTCTAAAGAGTAATATTTCCTCTATTAGAACAATCACATTGATGTTGAACATCTTTTTAAAGACGCTTCTTTTTAAAGATGGCTATTTCGTCTCTGTGTAGTTCCTGGGTGCGGTTGTTACCTCTCCGCATCTGATGGCCACCATCATGGCCTTACGTGTCTGGGCAGTTATCACATTTAGGAATTGCGAATGTATGTGGAGTGGAATTGCATATTCTCACTGCGAGAACATGACCATGGCAACATTGCGGTCGCGGCTTTCCTTCTTTCGGGGGAAAGCCACTTCAGCTGTCCCCTCCACTGGTCCTTTTACATATGGTATGAGGCAGCACCGGTACGCTCGTTTGCTCCCATTCAGTTCTGGGATGAGACAGGCAGCTCACCTCAGTGCCAGCCTAATGTCTCTTTCAGAGCTCGCGGGTTGGATGAGATGTCGAAAGCCGCATCGGAAAGTGGCTTGGTGATATCAGATGCTTAGGAATCGACCGGGCTGGTGCCTTCGGGTGTGCCAGCTCAGTCTGAGGCCACCGCGGAGCTGACTGCCATACGTCATATGGGCCTTGGTGGATTTTGGTTGCAGCCAAACCTCCATCTATCAGTGCCTGGTTCAAGACAAAGCTTTGGGTGCAGGTCACAAGGTGAAGGTAAGGTGTGTGCATATGGATATTCACGATTATCCTGTAGTGACTGTGAAGATTCAATTTCGGGAAATATGCATAGTGTCGAGGCTGCGGTTAGTTTCCGCCTCAACCAATTTTGGACAGGAATTCGCTCTGGCTGATGCTCTGGCTGATGCTCTGGCTGAGGAGGCGAAGCCGGGGCCGTCTACATCAGGATGACGTAAGGGAGGGGGAAGTCTCTGCTTCCCCAGCCCTTAGTGCATTCCCTGCCGGTGACGAGACTCTTAGGTACGCCTTCGACCAAGTGAGAGTGAGTGATGGTCAACGACTTCAGCCAAACATTGCACTCGCGTAACCTTCATTTTCTATTATAAATTACTGGTTGTATCGAGTGATGCAGGATGCTCAGACAAAAGAAGATACAACCCAGTTGTTGATTTTGAAAAGCCGACTGGAAATGTTATTCCAGATGGCTCATTATAATACGATGGTGGGTCACTTAGGGCAAGAAAAGACTGAACCGATTAATGACCTGTTTCTATTGGCAGGGCATTCACGGGAATGGTCAGCTGGGGAATTCGCCGGCCACCCCAAGAGTGCCTTTGCACCCGCTTCCTTTGATTGAGGTCTGGTTCTGTGTGGATTCTAGAAGTCAATGCAGTGTCTAAATTTGATGCATATCCAATGCTTTCTATTGTCAAACTGCTCGATAGGTTGGGTGTGGCTTGCTTTTATTCAACAATGGATTTAATGAAGAGCTATTGGCAGATCACTTTAACACCAATGTCCCGTGAGAAAATGGCCTTCTCCACACCGTTTGGCTTACACCAATTCGTCACCCTTGCGTTGCGTTTGGTTGGGGCCCTGGCTATGTTTCAGTGCCTTATGGACCGAGTCTTCAGACCGCACTCTGTGTATGCCGCTGCCTATCTGGATGACATCATTATATACAGTAATGATTGGCAGCGGCATAAGCAGCATCTGAGGGCGGTACTGAGGTTGCTGCTATGGGCGGGACTCATGGCAAACCCCAAGAAGTGTACAATTGGATGTGTGGAGGTATGGTATCTGGGGTTCCACTTGGGTCATGGGCAGGTGTGTCCCCAAATTGATTAGGCTGCAGTGGTTGTGGAACCAACGCACGGATCACCTGTTGGTATCTGGCTCTTTAGCTTTTTATGGTTGAGGTGGTCCACAGGCCGGGGGCGCATGTCTCCTTGGCCTGAGTTCGGCGGTGGGGGTATGTGGTGGTGGGGGCGTGGTTGAGCACCGGCTTATGAATTGAGAACGAGATCAGAAGATGAGAATGGTAAGGATCATCACCTGCCAATGATTGTCACTAACAACTGTTTGTCATTGCAGTGAGAGTTGGATTCAGATTTAAGAGTGAGCCGGACACCAGTGAGGGATAGAGAGAGAGCTACCACACACACCCCGAGGCTATGTTAAGCTGTGTGCACTGAAATGCGTGATTATAGAGTGAAGTGTTGAAAAGCCAATTTTGTGTTATAAAATAAATCCTGTTTGAGTTGGATTTGCCATCTCCCGCTTTCTCCTTGCAACCCCATTACAAACTTTGTTACAGGGAGTAAAATGCACTAATTGTCATGCAAATAATAATAATAATAATAATAAAAAGATTTTATTCATTAACATTAGTTAAAATGAACTTTTACAGCACTTATTGATCATAGTTAATGTCAATTCCAAAATAAACTAGTTTATTTTTAAAAAGAAAAGTTGTATATTTTAACATTAACTAATACACTTTGAACTAACATGATCTAACAATGAACAATTGTATTTTAATTAATTAAAATGAAAGAAAATGTATTAATACTGTAAAAACAAATATTGGTCTTTGTTAGTTTATGATACTTAATGTATTTACAAATGTTAATAAATATATTAAATACAACGCAAAATATTTTACGGCTGAAACATACTCTACACAAGTAAGTGAACACAGATGCTTTTGGCTATGCAAGGTGAATTTCATGCATTGTTGCGTTGGGGTGAATTATGACCCACACATTTCTTCTTAAGATTCATCTATTTATGTGGCTTTTTAAAGAATTTGTGATGTGGTTGTGAAACTGTTTTAAAAATGTGTGTAATGTGCTTGTGAGGGAAAGAGATTGCATATGTGTGTGAGTGCATGCATGAGAAAACATGCACAGTTTCTGAAATGCGGTGAGAGCAGCTCCTGTAGCGTGGCTTCCTCTCCCAACCTGATAACAAAATTGCTCCACCCCAACCAGCTATTTTACTACTGCCTCTTTCAAAAAGAGAGAGAGACAATATGTTCATAACAATATGTCAAATTAAAAAGTATTTGCACTAACAGTACAAAGATAAACACATGTTGATGTTTGTAAAAATTAAACACCACAGAAAGATTCCACACATGAGAATGCACAAATCGAAGCATGTAAGCTAATAAAAACCTCATGGGTGAATGAAGTCTTCAGATATGAGTCATCATCTCAGTTCTAGGCTTTCAAAAATATGTTTAGGTTTAAAAACAAATTGAGAATCCACCGCAAAGAAAATTTGAGATATTGTTTATTCAACTGCTCTGAGACATGAAGATGCCAAGAAAAGATGCACAAAAGAAACAAATCTGCCGTTGGTTTCACTTGGAAAGCAAAGCACTCTGAGTCATACCTGGAGGTTGTGTTGGGTGAAAATGTTTCAGGGCGTTTACATGGATTTTGGCAGGTTATTATAGTTTTTTTTTTTATTTAATAATTTTACTTTTTGAACTATTTTCAATTAATCACTTCTAATTTAGTTTTTGTTACATTAACATATTTACTCTGGTCTTTTGGAGGAATCAACAGTAAATTGTTCTTCACTGAAAGTTTGGCACATGTTGGCATAGCCATATATTCACAGGGGCATGGTGAGAAATTGCACAGGTTTGAGCAGAACATAAATGACCAGGGTACAGGTTACAGATCTTAGTACCAATGGCCAATACAAGTGTTCAAATGTTCTGAAGATGTCTACAAACACTCAGAAACATGCATGCATTTACACATCAGAATGTACAACCTCTCCCAGAAAGGAAGTTCTAGTGTAACAGGTATATAAACACCTGTGATCCGTGTAGATAAAAGGATTGCGCACTTTGACACACCCATATGTTGCTCTGTGGGAGTGAAAAGGATTTAGCTCATGAGCATTTTTTTTTATTTTGTAATGAATAAGGTGTCTTTCAATTTTCTTTCTGATCTTTTGTGATTAACATTTTGTTGGTTCATACAATAAACCAAGAAAAGAAAAACATACGTATATATACACAGATTCAATATTTAACCCCCACTATTACACCTTCCGATCCCAACAACAACCCTGTGGTCACACAATTATAGACACACACACACACACACACACACACACACACACACACACACACACACACACACACACACACACACACACACACACACACACACACACACACACAAAAAATAAATAATAATCACACACATTAACAACTACACCTCTCTCTCTACTGCCCCTCCCCGAGAACCCTCCAGAAATACAAAATATTTGACCTATTTCCCCACAAATGAGTCCAAATTCCCCAGTCTTCTAGATGACCCTTCTTCAAACACCACCACCCTCCCCATCTCCGAGCACCACTCCTGAAATGGAGGTGCTCCAGCCGACTTCCATCCCCTTAAAACTATTTGTCTGTTGATCATGACACTGGTAAGGATCCAATTTTTTATGTGCTAATTCTCTATTTGACCGCCCCATTTCCTAAAATACAGAGTCTGGGGCAAAATGAAATTTGAGTGCCAAATACCTCACACATAAAACTCTGAACCTTTAACCCAAATTCTTGGATCTTAACACACCACCAAAAAACGTGTCTCCATCTTCTGATTGGCATCTTAAATCTTTCCTTCTTCTTTTCTTATCACAGATGCTAATGTTCCAGTGCTTTTATTTGTCCATAAAGTAACTTAATCCAACCAATAATAGTATTCCCGAACCTGTACATTTCCAAAATCTTAAAAAGATATTCCCATTCTATCATATCAAATGCCTTTTTGGTGTAGAGTGAGATGGCAGCGGCCAGAATCTGATCATTCACCACTGACCACATGATACAAATGAAAGGCCTTATCAGAAGAGTTACTGCCCCGAATAAATGCCACCTGATCTAAATGTATAAGAGATGTCATAACTTTACTTAATCAGTTAGCCGAATGTTTTTACAATATTTTAATGTCTAGCTGGATCAGGGAAATTAGACGGTAACTCTTACACTCACTTGGATCTTTGTCCTTTTTAAGAATTAGACTGAGCTGGGCTTGTGTCATGGTTGGTGGAAGCTTTCCATTCTTTAATGATTCCATATAAACTTCTAGCAAAAATGGAGCCAATTTTGTGCATAAGATCTAAAGATCCAAAGCCATCTGGCCCCAGAGCCTTGCCTGTAGGCAAGGCCTTAATTAACTCGCCAAACTCCTCCAAGGTTATCTCAGAATCAAAATAATTTATTTGCTCAGCCGTCAGTTTAGGAAGTTGTTATGGTTCCACAAAGTTTCTAATAACCTCATCAGTAGATGAAGACGTGGAACTATAAAGATCAAGATAGAATTATTTAAAAGCATTATTAATATCAATGGCTGAGGTAAATATTTCACCACCAGCAGATTTCAGCAGACACTCTCTGTTTTATATATCTAGCCAGCAGTTTCCCCTGCCTTGTCCCCCGACTCAAAGTATGACTGTCTTGCCCTGAATTGCCAAAACTCCACAATTCTCAACGAATGTCCCTCACTTCTCCGGCCAAATCGACTCCCTGGCTCATGGCCTGCTGCTTGGGGGAATCAGCTTGAGCACGAAGTGTCTTTTAATGTCTCCAGAGCCCGAGGATTTTGAATTCTTTGACACAGTGTCTACTTAGAACAGTTATGGAACAGGGTGTATCGAATCTCACAGGTTTATGACATAAAAAGTGTTAAAATTAGCAAAGTTCGTAGAGCACCCCATTCACACGTCTGAACCACGCATGGCATCACGTGACCCTGCTCATGAGCATGCTGTCACATTCAGGAAAGAAGGATTCCAGGTTCTTCATATGAAATGTTAAAATGTTCACATCATAACAAGATGTATAGCAAACATTTGACAAGTGGATTACAACCAATTGAGGGCAAATTACTTTTAATTAAAATAATTTTTTAAATCATTAAATACATAACGAAATCATTAATAATTAAACAATTATTACATTGTGTAACAAGTTAAAAGGGAAAGGAGAAAGCAAGCCAAGTCAGGTCAAGTGGTTTTTATTGTCGTTTCAACCATATACAGTTATTACAGTACACAGCGAAACGAGACAACGTTCCTCCAGGACCATGGTGCTACATAAAAACAACATCGGACAAACACAGGACCACATGAGACTACACAACTAAATAAAATACCTACTGTATATAAAATACCTATATAAAGTGCACGTGCAAACATGTGCAAAAAGTACTGGACAGTACAAGGAATTTGACAATGAACAGGACAATAGGCACAGTGAGAGACAGTGCAGCGCCGACCAGTACTCAGTAGTGCAAAAAGATGACAGTTTCTAAAAACGTAAACATAACATACTATGAGATAGTGTTCTATGCACATAACAGTTATTGAGGTAGCAGACAGTTATAAAGTGACAGTAATTAAAGTGCAACTCAGGACACGTGTGTGTGTGTCAAACCAGTCTCTGAGTAAGGAGGAGTCTGATGGCTTGGGGGAAGAAGCTGTTACACAGTTTGGCCGTGAGGGCCCGTATGCTTCGGTACCTCTTGCCAGACGGCAGGAGGGTAAAGAATTTGTGTGAGGGGTGTGTGGGGTCGTCCACAATGCTGGTTGCTTTGCGGATACAGTGTTTTTTGTAAATGTCTTTGATGGAGGGAAGAGAGACCCCGATGATCTTCTCAGCTGTCCTCACTATCCTCTGCAGGGCTTTGCGGTCCGAAATGGTGCACCAGCATGACACATTAAATAAAGTTTAATGATGAACTTAAACAAAACACACAAACATAAACACATACAGGGCAGCTGCCTGTAATTCTCTCTCTCTCTCTCAAACCGCCTTCTCCGGTCGCCTTTATCTCTCTCGGGCTTGATCAAACTGATTAGGTTGTGCAGAATCTCGGGTCAGCCCCACCCTCCGCACTGCCACATTCCTCCCTCGGTCTCTCAGGCAACAGTGACTATACCAAACTAAAACACAATATAAATATTTAAAAAGAGATGGAAAGGCCAACGTGGAGAGAGAGAGAGAGAGAGAGAGAGAGAGAGAGAGAGAGAGAGAGAGAGAGAGAGAGAGAAATTAATAATTCTCCAATACATTGTAGCCTGGTCCTCGGCCACTCCTCCACCCTCTAGTGGACAACAGCCATGCATCCCCAGGTGGATCGGAGGCAGTCCAGGCCCCTGGTGGACGGAACGCCCCTCCATGTTTTAGGTGGATGGAAGGGATCTCCCCCGACCCAGGCAGTGGTTCTCCCATTTCAGACGGCCAAGAGCCCGTCCCAGCTCGCGATTGGCAGTCTTCTGACCCCACCACGTTTTAACTGATGGTAGGTGTCTCCTCGACCCATGGCAGCAGCCCTGAATGCTCCGTGTGTCGGCTAGAAGCCCCTCCCCTCCTCCCCTCGCGGTCGGCGGCCGTTCCTCTGCTCTCAGGCAGCCTGGCTCCTCCGTCACCCGGTGGAAGTATTTTTATAATACATTTGAACTTTTACCTGACATTTTCTGTAATACTCTTATATTAATTAAAATAAATTTTAAATATGAAATATTCCAAACATAGGTTATTATGGACGGCCAAATTATTAAAAAATTATTAATTAAATACCTTAGAAATTGTTAAAAAACTATAAAATCATTAAATTAATCATTGAATCACTAAATAAATCAATAAATGTCACTTGAATTTCATTTTAGCTATATATTTTTAGGTTGATTTTTCATTTAAGTACAAGTTTTGTGTCTTTTCATTATAATTTTCAGGGTTATGGCTATCAACCCATCTGTCACAGTCTTCACCACGTTCAAGGACTCTTATTTTGAAGTTCTCTCCTGCACTACGTTTCCCAGAAATCATTGCCCTGATCACTTCCTCCTTATCCCTATCTGTATGTCATTCCCTTATTAAGTTCCAAGTGTATATATACCCTCTAGTTTTGTCAGTAGTTGTCAGTCCTTGAATTGTATTGTTATGTTTGATGTTACACCTGCATTTGTTCCACTCCAGTGATGGTAATTAAAGGATTTAAAGTTTCTACTCCTGCATCTCCTCTTGACTCCTTGGGCACCAAGCATTACACCGTCACCTTGTGCTGAGATAAAATTAAATGCTAAGACATTTATTCATTTATTTAGTAATTTAGTGATCAATGTAATAACTGTATTCATTTTTAATTATGTATTTAAAGGTTTATTTAATAGTTTAAGTAATTTGGCCCTCCATAGGATACACTTTTTTAAAAAAAATTGTATGTATTAATTATTAACATGCCTATTGGGCTACTGTAAAATTAGTGACAATCCCTTAGTTAGTGGGTGGCTCAAAACGTCTAAAATATAATTAAAAAAATATTCAACCACAAAATATTTTTATACAGTTTTTTTTTTTTTTTTTTTACATTGTATTAATATACAGTACAGTGCAAAAGTTTTGCAGTTCTGAAAATTGTTGCATAGAGAGGATATTTTTGTTTGCAAATCTAAAATGTACAGTGTATTTGCTATTGACACGCTAAAGCAAAAGATATAAAATAACTATCTTAAGAAGTTTTTGTGAAACATCTAATATTCCTAAGACCTTTGCACAGTACTGTGAATAATATTATATTTATTAGGCTATATTTTATATATAATATTTCCATAATATAATAGAAATATCACTCAGTCTCATATTTAACGCACACTATTTCTATTCACCTGTATCATTCCCACATCTTTATTTTTTGTGTATAAAAAATATCACACACTCAGACCTCTGTCCCTTTTTTATTGCCTCATAAACAATAAAGATTCTGTGTAACTGAACCAGCATGCAAATATAAGCCTTGTCTCAGCAACAAAGTGAAAGAGGCTCATGAACCCAGAGCTTTGTTTACATCACGGCACCTCCACTCACTCAACAGCCCAGCTGACACTTACAGAGAAATTCATTGGAAGTCATGGCCTAGTGCTTATCTGTCACTGTTTTTCTCTTTTTCTCGCTTTCTGTGTCTCGGGTTCCAGAGAAGCAAGAAAATGTTATAAAATGAGAAAGCAGGGCTGGGAGGAGGGGCACTGTAACTGCGTCTCTGATGTATTGACCATGTATTTTAAGGTGCCTTTTACCTGTACTGCATTTAAATGGAAACACATGGTGCCTCAATTCTGTGCACAGTTATCATCTGTTAAGAGAGAATTACACACTTGCTGGCAGGCACTAGAATGTGATGCAGTCTGGTGCAAATAGTTTGGAACTGTTGTCATTTAGAGAAAAAAACCTAAAAAAAACAAATTAAAAAAATCCCTTCAATAAATCGTGCAAAAGGTCAAGGTTAATAGCAATTCAGAGAAACATTCCTGGAAAATGACATAACCCCTATTACAATAAACTATATTTACCCAGTCTAGACTAACAACTTTCCTTCAGCTCTTGTTGTCTTCTTTCTTTAATTGGCTATCTATTTAATTTAATCTATTTCTCTGTGACAGTGACCGCCCACTTTATTAGTGACCTTGTTTATGGAAATATGTTTTTATGTTAATTTTCTCTAGAAGGATTAAAAAAAAAAATCTGTTAGATTTCCGAGTACTTCGGTTCATACAAATAAGGCTGGGCATAGAAATGCATCCATTCTTTGAATTCAAACTCTTCAGACAAGATTTGTAAGCTGTGTTTTGTTTTTTGTCATTAATATCTTTGTGGTAGTTCTACTATACCAATCAAGCAAGTCTTCACTAAATAGACAATTAGATTCCGGTTTGTTTCTCACCAAACCTTATCGTATGCCTTCAGAACAAGGCATGAGTCACATTGATTACATTTATTAGACTTCCGAATTACACGTTTTGCGTCCTTTTGAAGGTTGAAGAGGTGGTTACAATCCAATGCCATTGTATGACACAACAGAGCAGAACATTCAAAGTTTCTCCCTTTGTGTACCAAAAAAGAAATGAATTCATAATGGTTCAAAACAATACAAGGGATATTGAATGAATTTTCATTTTTGGGTGAACTATCACTCAGTGCTCAAATACTTCATTTTAATTTCCATAAGCAACTTCTTTAATTGTCGGATCTCTCATCAGAAAAATGGGTGGTGTAGTTTTTCACTGGGAATTAAACAAAATTTTGGGGAAATTACTTTGAAATCACACTGAATTGTGTCTTCTACAGAAGCATAGCTTATATCATTGTTTAACAACATCTTAGCTCACAGGAGGTCTGTCTTGTAATGGTTTGTATGATATTGCTCAAAATTCAAATTCTCTATGGCAAACTTTTTGTTACTGTTGTCCTGTTTCTCACATCTCCTCTCACTTTACTGCCCTTCAAATACCCAGAGCATGGAGATACAGTCGTGATTACCCAGTCTTAGAAACCATTGGTAGTTATAAGCTGGAATCAAAGGCTGGAACCACTTACATTCCTTCTAAAAGACATCACTTTCCCCATGGTGTCCTTGTCCTCTCTTTCATACACTCCCTATCTGACTCTCCGCGCCTTCTTTTGACCCTGCACAGCTGTCTCCACAACCAAACTCCAGATAAGTTGTGTTTTTTTTTTATCTTTATGAAATATGCAGACTGAGTCACACGCTCTGAATTCCAAGGTTTGGTGGAGCAGAATTCACTCCAAGTTCTGGCTTTTGGGTGTTGCCCAAGTACAGTACATTAACTTCAGGGACTAATTAGAGGGTTTAAGTTTTTCGTCATTTGAAAAACAAATGTGGGAAAGATCAGGCGCATGAGATATTTCACTGTCACAACTTTTAATCTCACATACAGAAATTATATCATTATCAAGGTGAGTTTCTGTCTGCTTTTGTAGACATAACTGTTGCCGCGTCTTGTGTTTGTAAACAACAGGGAGTTATTCAGATGGAAAAAATGTGAGGTCAGATTAATGCAGTCATGGTTGCATGCAGAGGCAATTTTGATGCTCTTCACCTGGTTCATGCAAGAAAAATCTGTTTTTGGATCATCATACCAAGTTTGGGATCTCTGCAATGTATAATCTCTGACACCCAGACACCGTTGAAAACTTTTTTGAATTTTTTTTCCACATGGAGCCACACTGAGGGCCCCATATCTTTGGGATTTAACCAGACACGGCGTCAGCCGATTTTTCCGGGGCTTCAGCCCCGAATGTTTTGAGTGTAGCCCCGAATGTATTTTGAAAAGTTGACTGACAAATATGAAACCGGATAGCCTATGTAAACCCCCGAAATCACAAGTTGCCTTATTTCATTGTGCTTTGGCTTTGTATATACTGCATACAGCCTGTAAAAATAGACATAGGTCTTAAAAATAATCTAGCCTATAGAATAAGTTTATTTTCTGTCGGTAGCCTATGGGCAACTCCGTTTCTTCCGCTCTGTTGAATATGCAGCAGGTAGGGGAGGAGTTGACATCAACTAACATTACTTTTTGGCGAGTTAACAGCAGTTAGCAGGAAAGACAGCAAAAATGAAGCAAATGAGGCTTTGGGGATTTTTCCGAAAGAAGTCAGTGGGTAGCCAGGAACACTAGTTTTATCACACTGCACTTGTAACGAGAGCCAGCAGGTAGATAGCTGTGCAGTGTGTAAACCTCACTCTCCTGAGCTCAAAAGGTGTACAATTGACCGACGCAACTTGTTAGTTCCTTGTTAGCGCATCCGTCTCTCAGGCCGGAGACGTCAGATCGAGTCCCGTTCGTAGCCACTGACGTGCGGTCTGGGTAGGCAAACTAGGCACTGCCTACCCTGCCAAAATTCAAAAATAAAATGTTTATTAAATAATAAACTTGTATTTGTATTTTTACTTTTTATTCTTGTGATTTATATATGCAATATGTGTGTTATTCCAATTGTTTAGACGTTATGATGACAAATGTAGCAGTTACGCATAATCAACTAAAAACAAATGGTAGAATAAGCAGTGCTTTTACGGTCCATTCATTGCAGACGACACGCGGAAAACCCATGTTGCGCATGCGCACTTCGATCCTGTATTCTTTAACATGTACGGCAAAAAGCACAAATCTGCTGTGCCTTTTGACGTAAATATGTTATGCCCGTAATCATCTCCGTTACGTATCAGACATGGACCAATTAAAATCGAGATATTCCTGGACATTTGCGTAGCTAACGTCATTACACCACAGCTAGCGTACACGCCTAATCCCCGCCAAATTCAAAATCAAAATGACAGCACCGGCCGTAATCACGGAATTAAGAATTTTTTCCAACTTCCAAGCTCGATTTTAATTCCAAATATGAGTTAATTGCAAGAGGGAGGTCTACGCCAGCCTTAGATGGACTAGTACAGCAAAAGGGCCCAAAAATTATCCGATCATTTCAAACTGATTGGTATGTAAGAAAAGATTGGCTATGTGGCTGTGCTAACAATCAGCATCCCTGCCTGCTTTTTTCAACCAGTCAGACTGTTTGGACTTCAGCGGGATATTGTGATTTGAGCAACCTGCCCGCAGCTTTAACCAAGCATGAAAAGTCGTCAGCTCACATCCAGTGTCAAATTACACTGAAAACCTTTGGAAAATCTCGGATCGACCTTGCACTTGACGAGCAAAGGAAGCTGTATATAACCTACCACAATGAAAAGGTAAAGGATTGTTGTATTGTATCTTCTGTTATAAAGATGAAGATTGCACATAAAAAAAATAAGCACATAATGTTGTAAAACATAAACAACTTATGTTCTGTTATATGTTCTGTGTTTTGACTACTGAATTTTGTATAATAATATCTAATGAAGAAAATCGTATATATTATATATAAAACATATATAAAATACATATACATTTCTTGATATGCCGCGCTTGTGCGTAACGTTCACTGTTATTACGTATTATTAGCTTAAACATAGTAAATCAGGTAATCTGGCTTTCATAACTCAGTGCCTAGCCTCTTTAAGACATCACCGCACGTCACTGTTCGTAGCGTACTTTTCTTGTTTATCATGTGTTGTTTTCTCTAAGGATAACCAATGAGCATTAACATAATGTATGTGTGACTTGTTTTGTGATATTAGTTTGTAGTAAATATACACTTTGATTTGATTAAATGATTTTGTAGAGGGTAGCAAAGATGAGCAACAGATTGAGGAGCAGCAGCAGCAGCTGTGCCAGAATCAGGCATGTAAACTGGTAACAATTAATCAGTCACTTTACTTTAAAGTTAAAAGTGAAACATTGTTTATCCCAATGATCCTAATGATCCTAATGAAAGGATTATGACAGATGAACATTGAGAATTATATACAGTTCTACGCCATGGTGTGTCAATGAACATAGAATAAAGTTGTTCATGTATTGCTTTAACATAGGATCTCTTACATCATTTTGACTATTTGTCAAAAAAAAAACATTTTTTTTTACCTCACTTTACTCACTATAATATAACTCTTTTGTGATGACTTTATGGTAATGTACATGAAAATTCAAGAATCGTGATAGATCTTAGGGCAATCCCACTGATCTGCTCTTCCCAATACATTTTCTTCAATGGTATTGGTCTACAATTTGACATATGTAGCACTTGATGAATTAGTTGTTTGAAGCTGATTTGCAATAAGTTATGAGCTGTATCTGTTCTTTTGCATCACAGATGATTCGGGGAGGAGAGAGGATGAGTTAGTCGAGGATATAACTAGAGTGGAAGATTTAGGAACTGTAGAAACAGGCCCAGCCAGAGCAAAACTCAAAGAATACCCTCTCACCCGCTTTGGACTACGGGGAAGTGGTTGCTAGTATGAAAATAAAATTGTCTGGGCTAAGCCCTGGATGTCCTTCAATGCTGGAAACGCCTCTGGATTTAACCATATATGGCCTTAAATATGAAAAAAAAAGGAACATTTGTTCTTGAATAGTATCTAAAGAGATATTCAAATATACTTTGAGACTTATAGTGTTTTTCTATTTTTGGACACCAGGGCTGCCAATAAGGCTATTCCATATTGTAGACCGCTTTTAAATGTGTTCAGCAGGAGACGCTGATATAAACACGGAGATAGCGTGCAAATGCTATCCCCCGTCGGACTGGAGGGGGGCCCGATGAACGCATTTTGTACACGTCCCAAGAATTCCTACCTGCAGCCCTGCTCACATCATTGGCATACATCATTTACTCACCCTCAAGCCATCCCAGATGTGAACACAAACAAAGATTTTAGGTTTTGGGTGAGAACAGACAAAAATATTAAAATTTTTTCCTGTACATCTTGTCATTGCAGTCTCTAGGCATTATCATAATTTCAAGCTCGATTAAACTTCCTAATGCTTGACGCATGCGCAGAGAGCTAGATGGTGCTAGGAAGTGTAATTGAGCTTAAGACTGTCAAGATTTATAGTGAAAAAGCAGTTGGTCTGTTCTCAGCCAAAATCGATTGGATCGCTTCAGAAGATATGGATTAAACCAATGGAGTCTTATTGATTACTTTTATGCTGACTTCATCTTCTTTTTGGAGCTTCAAAATTTTGGTCACCATTCACTTGCATTGTATGGACCTACAGAGCTGTGACATTCTTCTAAAAATCTTCGTTTTCCTTCTCCAAAAGAAAGAAAGCCATACACATATGGGATGGCATGAGGGTGAGTAAATGATGAGAGAATTTTAATTTGGTGGTGACTATCCCTTTAAAACGTGCCTGAAAATGACTGTAGGTGTTTCATACTCTATGCTATGGGACTGCAGCACTCACTTGTTTAAGTAGGTTTTCAGTTTACACTTTCAATGCTGTATTTCATGTAGAGGGACAGGATATGGTCCAAGATGCAGCTAGCTTTTGAGTCAAAGAGTCTTCACCTGAAATGGCTTCTTATTTTCCCTATGGTCGCTCAGTTAGGAGTCTATATCTCAGTCTGTGGATTTCTTGCTCTCAAGTGCTCTTTCAAAAAATCCTGCTGTGCATCTGCTGTGTATCTCTCTCCCTCTCTTAAATGCATTATTGATACATCAATGTTTCTATCATGGCAAAGAAAGAGGTCAAATCATAGGCAGAGATCGCTCTAGGTTCTCAGAAGCATGTATCCTCTGTTTGGGGTTATCATGCAGCGAAACCACATGGCAGCCCTAACCTCATCCTGTTTCTCACACGTTTAAGAGAACCTCACCGCACATTTCATAACAGCAAACACTTTCAAAACAAAAACACCAGCAACAGGGAGTTTCAGTTTGAACCATTTTAAAGTAGTGGTTCTCAACTAGTAGGTCAAAAAATAAAATGGGTCACAGAACTTTACCGATTGGGTCACAGAACTGTGACTGAAAAGTGAAAATTCTGTCATCATTTACTCACCCACATTCTATGAGGAACACAAAATGAGATGTAAGGCAGAATGTTTGCCACTTTCATTGTATCTTTTTTTATCGAATGAAAGTGAATGGTTACTGAGTTTAACATGCTGTCTAATATCTCCTGTTGTGTCAAAACAGTGAGTAAATGATGACATAAGATTCATTTTTGGGTAAGGGCCAACTATCCTTTTAAAGCAAACTATCTCTACAAAGCGTATTGATGAGGTGTCATCCTGTTAGTGTCAAATAGTCAAGAAAACATGTAAAAGAGACAAACAACCTGTTTTTCGAGACTACTTGTGTGGATTTCTGCAGAATTTACATCAATACATCACAGAGTGCAGAATGTTTCTCAGCACCTGATTTTCTTTAGTCGATTTTTAAGTATCATTACGCACACAAAGCAATATTCATTCTATTACATGCTAAAGCATTTCTAAGAATCTTAAATAGCAGAGAAGCTGTGGAAAATATTATTGATGAGCTTGTAAAAGCAGAGGGACCTGGAGGTAAGGTGAAAGCAAATGACCTGCAGACTCTTGTGATTTTATTGGCAAATGACTGGAATGTGCTCAAGGCAAGGAGCCAGGCCGCATTAACAGATGGACTGCTGACTTCCCAGAATACCACCACTCTGCAAGTCCATTCCGGAAACAGCTCTCGCTCTATATCTAAGCAGGGGATGAATTAAGAGCCGTGATGTGGTTTTCTCCCTTTATCACTCACTCATCCTTCAAAGGCCTAGACATCCATCCTTTCTCCCGGAGCCAGATTTGTAGTGCTCTTAGAGGAGCAGAGAGCCCTTTGTACTCTAATGGGTTGGAGCAAAACCATCCGCCACATCCACAAAGTCTGCCACAAACCTCATGTTGCTTTTGCAGCAAACAAAATATTGAGTAGCAGAACTGAAAGCAAGTGGGAATGGTTCCCAATAAGGCTGATGACAGATTTTGCTGAGTGTATATTAGCTGGAGTCATTCAAGCTAAAGATAATATCTGTGCCACTAGCTTCACCAAACTTGACTGCAAAAGTAGATAAGTCAAGTTTGTTAGACAAACTTTGATATTGACTTGACAAAGACTGGCATGCTAGTTTTAAAACAAAATGGTTCAGATAGATAGTTAGACCAACTGTCAAAAAGTCTGAAAAACAAATAGTTGTATGGATAGACATTCCGTCAATTTAAGCCTATGGAATATTTGATCACCTGCTATGGGAAAATCATATGTCTGGTCAGTTAGAAAAGACATTGCACACTAAAGTCCCCTATACACTTCCGGATAAGTTCTTCTTCATTCAGTGGTAAAACGAAGTTTGAAACAGCTGAGCAACGGTATACTGTTTGCAAACATTCAGACACCCGCCACACCGCTGTGGGAGGCATTTAGAGGAGCATTTTATTATGCATATTAAACTAATATAACATTAAAATGTCATCAATGACTTTATCCCTCGTTCTATGATTAGAATTCACATGAAGTCAGTAAAAGAAGCTGTTTTATCCACTCAATGAGTCATA
Source organism: Xyrauchen texanus (assembly GCF_025860055.1). Classification (NCBI taxonomy): domain Eukaryota; kingdom Metazoa; phylum Chordata; class Actinopteri; order Cypriniformes; family Catostomidae; genus Xyrauchen; species Xyrauchen texanus. Next base: position 35,902,786 of record NC_068302.1, read on the forward strand.
TCTATCAATGACATGGACCAGTGGCAGAAAGTTCACCCAGGCGAGCTGTTACAACCACCGAAGAAAACCTAGATTTTGGCTAGATTTTTTCGAAAAGACACCACACCCATTTGTTATTTGATTTTGCATGAAGTATATCGGGGCCTTAAATAAGAACTGTGTGACGGTCTGTATAAAGTTTGGTGGATGAAGTTTGAAAGCTGCAGGAGGAGTTACATTTAAACTACATCTAAGCCTCAGGCCACAACCACATTAATACAGTACATTTTCGTTTGAAAAACACATTGATTTTGCTACGTTTACACCTGCCATCCATACTGGAATGGTGTTTTTGGATTTAGAAAACAGATAGTAAACAAATTAGTGTGGACGTGCCTAAAATGTAGAATGTTTTCTAATAGTTTCCCTAAGCACTCCCCTGTCTGATAAAAAAAAAAATGCAAAAATAGATTGTCCCACACAAAACTCACGCCACTGGTTGTGCCAATGTTGGCATGTCTGACTGGACAGGATTCTCTAATAAACAATGGTATGATACGCTACATGTCTGTACACCCAAGGACAGTTCATGAAAGCTACAAATACTCCCCTACTCATCGGAATGCAAGCAGATGCTGGGGTTTAGCTAGGATGCTTGAATAGAAAATAAAAAGTTGAAGTTTCAGGCGGTTACATTATCAGGAAGGTATGAGCAGGTGGCAAAGCTCAGGCAACTGGAGTCAGAGAGAGTAAGTCAGGCCGGATGTCTCTGAATAGGCCGATGGGGGTATGTGATGAGGAGGATTTGGCAGGGGCATGAGGATGGAAGCCTGGCACTGAATTACCCCAATCAGCCAGGAGAGGGATAAAGAGGAGCCGGAGAAGCCAGTGAAAGAGAGAGAGATGCATGCAGCTGACTGTAACTTTGGCTGGCAACAAGTTAGACACATAGATGATGACAATAAAGTGCGATGATCACAAGTGCAGTTTATTACAAATCGTGAAATCCAAAAACCCTAAATCCAAACGTGAACAAAACATAGACATGAACTTGACTTAACTAAACTTGATTGACTAAACTTGACTTGTCTTCACTTGACTAGACTTGATTTAACTTGATTTGACATGAAAAACCCAACCATGTTACATTAACAATACTCAACCATGGACAATGGCAAACATGAGGGTTAAATATTAGACTAGGGAGAATACATGACAATGAAAACCAATGAACACTTGACCCCAGGGGTATGGATACGTAGTCATGCCTACCGATTACCCAAACACAAAAAAAGACGTTTGGGAAGAATTAAAGGCCATGCTAGATTTGGGGATAACAGATGAATCCCATCGTTCAATACAGCCAGGTGGTGCGGTGTCAGAAGAGTGACAGCTCAGTCCTGTTCTGATTGGATAATAGAAAAGTCAACGTGGTGTCTAAATTTGATGCATACCCAATGCCCCGGATTGATGAACTGCTCAATTGGTTAGGCACGTTGGTTGTATTCGATAATTCGATTCTGGATTTGACAAAGGAATATTGGCAGAATGCACACGTTTGTCGGCTGCATGCATCTCTCTCTCTCTCTATCGCTCGCTCTCTCTCTCTCTCTCTTACACACACACACACACACACACACACTGGTGTCTCCGGCTCCTCTTTATCCCTCTCCCAGCTGATTGGGTAATTCGGCACCAGGTGTCAATCCTTACTGCCCGGCCATGCCCAACTCATCACACTTTGGATGTTACGTATAATAGGGATCTTTGCGGTCCACGCCGGACAGGAGGAACAGTGCGTTAGAAGTCAGCTATAAAGTCACAATAACACCCAGCTTCTCTCCTTTCACAGCTCGACTGTGATTCAGCGAAGGAGTGAGACACTGTCTCGTGGTTTAGGACTACATCTGCTGCTTATGACACGCTCTCACATTCAACCAGACGGGCAGGAAAAAGAAACAGCATTGTTAAGACAAATGATGAATGTAGGACAGGAAGGCCACAACCAGACATAGACAGCCCTAAACCACTTTTGCAAATGCAGAGATTTGTTGTGTGTAGGCAAGAGACCACAAGCATTCTGCATGCAAACCATTGGCACAAACAGATTGTAGATGTTGTTTACCGACAATGGGTTTTCGTGAAAGACTTCAAACTGACTCAGATGTTAAACCCAATGTTTTACACGTTCCCAGCACAGATTGAGAAAGGGACATAACATTTTAGCTTTGGGTACAGGCCCTGTGTAACAGGATTTTGAGCCATGAAGGTAACAGTGTCTACTAGCTCAGGTTATTCTCTTTCCTTGCAGTGATTTCCCTCTCGCAAACCCAATGCCCCAGACTTGCACATTGGGGGGAGAATTGGCAGCTGTCTGAGAGACTGTCTGCCTTTGTGAAATGCTACAAAGCACATTCCAATCCATCGCCTCTATATTCAGATGGTTGTTTTTATCAGTATTTGGAGGATGAATGGTGGTGGATGAGGTTGTTTGGGTTGCTGGATTTGCCAGATCTGTAAATAGGGGAGGGTTGAAATAATGTTAGGCACCGTTGTAACACATTTAACACTCTTAATCTGTCTGAAATCACAAGTGGAGACGCCACCAACAATAAGGGTGGTGAAATTTGGCACCATTGAAATAACTCAAATTACTTTCATTCTAGTATTCATTGTCTCAACAAATATCTGTGGTATAATCATTTTGTGATGTGAGCACAACACCAAGCTATTTGCTATTTTTATATACACTAGACAATGAAAGGGGTTATATTACAATTATAATTAAACCAAGAAGTGGTCGCATTCCAAAACAACATTATTTCAGAACACTTTTAAAAGAGTTTCAAGCAATTTCCGATTGAATCACTCTTTATTCTCTCTTGCAAAACAAATACTTGTGTATTTGTTGCATAGGTACCTAACCAAACTATGTGCTATAACTTAATAGTTTACATCCAAGGCAACATTTAAGTACACTTTTGTACAAAAGTTTTTGATGTAATTATTTATGTCTGGCAAAACAAATATCTGTGGTGTGCTAAGTTGTAGCAATGTTATGACAGCAAGCTACTTGCTATTTTTGCGTGTATTACACTTTGATGCAATTATTTATGTCTGGCAAAACAAATATCTGTGGTGTGCTAAGCTTGTACCAATGTTGTGACAGCAAGCTTCTTGCTATTTTTTTTTGCATATATTACACTTTAAAACGGTTATATTGCAATTGTGATATAGCTAGGTAGTGGTCACAGTCCAAAACAATATTATTTAATTATACTTTGAATACAATGTGATGTAATTATATTAATTAATCTCTCTCGCAAAACAACCTTTGGTGATGCACTAAGCTTGCAACAAAGTTATGATGGCAAGCTACTTGTGTTTGTGTGTGTATAGATAACTAGAGTTCCCTGTCTGTCACTCACTCAATGCTGTGTCGATGTAGTGACACGAGGGGTTCGATCTTAAGAGCCCCAATCACCTTTGGTGAGTGGAATTTGCATGCCGCTCTCCGCCCCGGACATACGGGTATAAAAGGAGATGGCCCGCTTCACTCATTCCAATTTTTTCTTCAGAGCCGAAAGCATGCTTGTGTTCATCCTCTCACCTTTTGCTACACTGCTGAATTTGACGGTGCATATTAGCGATCACCCTCGCACAGTTGAGTGTTGTGCTTCCCCTGGGTGCTTCGGCAGCCTAGTCTGATGATGCTAAAAGAGTATATTTCCTTCTAAAAGAGCTTGCGCAAATGCGACCTTCTCACTCAGGAGCAGGGCACGCTCCAGCACCCATGGCCAGACCTCTGGAATCTCCATGTCTGGCTCCTGGAAGGGATGCAGAAGATTAAAAGGAGGGCTGTCTTCAGCAGAAGGGGAAAGCTGTCTCCAAGCAGAGGCTGGCCCATTGGATTGTGGATGCCATTTTCCTCGCATACCAATCACAGGACTTGCCGTGCTCCTTGGGAGTCCGGGTGCACTCCACTAGAGGTGTTGTATCCTCCTGGGCACTGGCAAGGGTGGCCTCTCTAGCAGACAAATGCAGAGCTGCTGTTTGGGCTACACCTAATACCTTCATGAGGTTTTACAACCTACGCATAGAGCCGGTTTTGACCCGAGTGTTATGCGGTAACAGCAGGAAGGCTGGGCGGCCGGTTGGGATTACCGCTTGCATTGCGCCTTTCCCCTTTTTCATAGGTGATAACGTGCGCCTTTTGTCTATAAAAGTTCCCCGTATCTGGTGAACCCCAGACACCTCTTAAATTCTTAAGCACTGATCGAGTACAAATTTGGCAGAGGAGTTACGGCACCAGGCCCAGTACTCATAGTATGCCCCTTTTCAGGTGAGCCTGTGTACTTGGGCTCAGTGCTCCATACATGGTGATTCCCCTCTGGGTAATCCAGTATCACTCGCTCTGCTTCGGCCACTGTTGCTGTGTACCCTCTCTGTAGATAGGGTCCTCCCAGTGATATCATTCCATATGTGAAAGTCCCCATTGGTAAGTCCATGTGAGGTTTTCTCCACATGTCAATCTCCCTCGGGTAGGATGTGGTCTCCGTTGTGCCCTCCATCCTGGAGAGGGAAGAGCACTTCCCAGTGTTATTCTTGAAGGTGCTCAATGGGAAATTGCTTAACAGAAAATATCAGGAAAGGCCACCACTGTAGCCTCCTTGGGTAAGTGCCTCCACCCCCCTTAACGGGACTAGGGAGGCATGCAGCAGCTTGCCCGTGTCCACTCTTCCATATGTCGTGACACGGTTCAGCACCTGCAGCGTTTCCTATGAACCCCTAGTGTCACTACATTGACACAACGTTGAGTGAGTGACAGACAGGGAACATCTGAGTTGCTCGTGAAACCCTTGTTCCCTGATGGAGGGAACAAGATGTTGTATCCCTCCTGCCGCAGCGCTGAACCGGCAGCTGACATGGCCGGAACTCTCTATCGGCTCCTCAGTATAAATCTGAATGAGTGACGCATGCCATCTCCTTGTATACTCGTATGTCCAGGGTGGAGAGTGGCATGCGAAGTGCACTTGCCAATTCTCATTGGCCTTTTCTATTTTAAGCAAAGGTGATTGGGGCTCTCAAGATCGAACCCCTAGTGTTACTACATCGAGACAACATCTCGTTACCACCATCAGGGAACAGGGTTTTCACCAATAACCTAGACGATCACTGTCCATAATAACATTATTTCAGTAAACTTTGAATATCATTATTAGGGATGCACCCCCTAACAAAAATACTAAACTAGCCACAAACTTGCCACAAATTTGCCACTCGTTATTTTCACATGCATATGAACGTTTGATTTGCCGCAAATGTTTGCCAGAAGTTTGCAGCTCTTCGCCGGTAGTGGTGAACCTCCGGCAAACCTTTGGCAACAGTGGACAATTTGCTGCAAAGCTCATATGCATGTGAAAATTATCAGTTGCATATTTGAGGCAAGTTTGGTGCAAATTTTCCATGATATGGCCGAAATGACAATTTTTGGCCAGTACCGATACTGATTTTATAAAAACAATGCAGATACTGATATCTTTTTACCATAGTTTGTCATCAGATTACTGTTTTACTTTGGAATTCTGCTTTAAAAATGACTGTTCTATTATTGAACATGGATTGGAACACATGAAAGGCCAACATTGTAAAGAGAGTCACAATGAAAGATAAATAGAAGATAAAAAGATATAAAATTATACAAAAAACAACTAAATATAACATGATTTATGTGAAAATTTTTATTTTGTACTTATTTTTTTAGAGTTCAAAACAACAGAAATCACATGTAACATGTATGCACTGTATATAATTGTACATTAAAAATTCATACTTTGCATATGTTGGCCAATTACAGTAAAAAAAAAAAAAAATTAAACCAAAGAAACAAAACCCCCTTTTAGTGGTATAATGGATAATGGTCTAGAGGGTCAGGGAGGTCTGGGAGGACGAGCAACAAGGCCTGTTCATTGTGCCGTTCTGGCCCAACCAAACTTGGTTCTCGGATCTGATGTTCCTGGCATCCAGGTCTGTAGGGCGCCACTTGCGCTGAATGTAGAAACGCAGCCTTTTTAAGTTTTACCAACTGTAACATCCATTAATGGCGGTTTTCTGCATTAAAGTGAGAGAGAAAAAGTCTAAAAATTAAATATTACATGTTTAGCAGTGCCAACCATTCAACATAATGTGGCTGTTGTTATTTCTGGATTGGCATATACATTTAATTGATTTTTTCATTTAAAGTGTGTTTCTAATAAATTATAAATCAACCATAATTTTTTCCATTTCTGCATTTTCATGCATAAAACCAATATGCCAAATGTTTTAATTTGGTCAATAATTGGCCGATAAATATTGTCAGCCATCAGTGCCTCTCAAATATTTATGAAATTATACTTTATTCTCTTTTGTAAACTCAAATATTGGTGTTTGCTACATTTGCCACAAAGTTACGAAAGCACACTACTTGAACTTTTGTTTACATAGCTAACTAGCGGTCACAAGCATCACTTCAGAAAAACTTTAAGTACAATTGTTTATGTCATTTTTCTTAATTCTCTTAAAAAGTATTTGTTATTTGCAGCAATTACAAAAGCAAGCAACTTGCTATTGTGTGTATATAGCTAACTAGTACTAATTTGAAGTACACTTTGAATTTTAATGCAAATTATGATGCATGTATGCAACTGTGTGCAACTGTCACAAAACTGAACTTTCCACTATAACAAGAACAATCCATACCTAACACAAAAATCATAACATCTAATTTCTCATGGTAGGTTCATTGTCTTAATCCGAACTGTCTCTGAACTTCAGTTACCTCAGAGGTAATGGTAACAACAGAGGATTTAATATGCTGCTATCCTCTCTAGTGTTTCAACTAAAATAGCACTCAAGCAAATGGGTATTGCTTACATCAACGTTAACCCTTGTCAAAGCTCAAAACAGAGCAGACGAAACACTGTTGTCTCCTGTTCTCAAACAGCTAATTATCATTGTGTGTCTCCTTTCAATCCTAGGACCTGGCAGTAGGCCATGCACAGCAATCTTATAATGACCTATTTTCTCCTAACTGTAATTTCCTGTGCAAAAACCTGCACCAATGCAGTTACACCTTTTTTTCAAACGAGAGACAGAAATAGATTTGTTTTCTAATATCACTTAACCTGGATTTAATGTTATCTGCTAAAAGATGGATTAATGAAATCATAATGACAACGAAATCAAAAGAACTAATAACCCAAATGAGAAAATCTAGAATGACCTTTTAGCAGATACTCCCAATGACTCAATCAATCTCAAATGAAATGTGCCAAAACCAGGGTTGTGCACCATTCAGAACTGAATTGAGGATGCCTTTTACATTCCAGTTTGATTCCTGCATTTTAATTGATCTGAATTTAGGATATATAAAGTGGATATTTCTTTATTTGTATTATGGTTGTAAACATTGTTTGCATGTGAGTGTCTTCGTAATGTTGAGATCTCATCAGGACAACTCATTACAGTTGGGCCCTTCCCAACACACAATTACCTACATATACAGCCCACCCCCCACCTCACACACACACACACTCACTCTCTCACGCTGTGCAAGCATTCCTGCATGAAATATATATGGATGTTGATGGGGTACTGCCAGTTACCACCTACTTTGGTACTGATAAATCAAACCTTGCACATTTACCATCCTTCAGAATCTCTTTCAAAGGCACACAACTCCCTTTAAGAACACCAAATGTGGTAAATTAATTGACACTCCATGTTTTGTGCCCTTTAACTCTTGCCAAATGAGAGCTATCACACTGAGCTCATTGTGATGCCTCCAGTCTCAGTACATGATCATCATATTTTTATTTTATTTTAAATTTAAACAACATTTTAATTGCCATGAAAATAATGTCACTTTCTACAAGAAAAATATAATTTTAACATAATAAAATTAAATATAAATCTATAAATATACATATTTAAAAATACATTTTAAAATAAATATGTGATTTCTTTATTTAGATTTTAGGGTGAAATATAGCCCAGAAATTGTGACAGGTTTTGTGAGATGCACCCTGGTATTGAGATCACAGCATACAGAAACCTTCAGGCTCTTCTGAAGAAAGAAGCTGTGGCCAAAAACAGAACAGATCTGAGAGAGAGAGAGAGAGAGAGAGAGAGAGAGAGAGAGAGAGAGAGAGAGAGAAGTAAGATGCTGGCAGGGCCAAATGTTTGATTCAGGCATTGCACCGCTCCAGCTCCCCCTCCTCCGCTCTGTCCTCGGGTCTCAGATGGGCACCATTTGGCAGTTTGAATGTGCAGTTATTCTGCACAGCAGGTTCTCGTGAAAGACTCTACCTGCTGTTGAGATTTTATGCATGTAGTTAAGAGCTTGGTACTCTGTGCACATATAGTTTCACTGCATAACATTTATTTTAAGACTTAAAATGATGTTCTATATATTGAATTCATTTTATAAAGCAAACCAGTGAGGTCAGTGGAAGGCCATATTGCAATGAGACACATGATTGTGTCTCTTTAATCTTAAAAATATATATTTTTTTAAAGCTATATGATTAAATTAATTAATACAATTATTACATTACTTTTTAAAAACATGTTATGTAATCCCATGGTGATATTTGGCCTGCAACAACAGCTGAATCACTGTAAATGAAAGCTTTTGTCATCATACAGACATTATGATATGTTTTTCTATTCCACAGATATAGTGTTTTGCAGCAGTCTTATTACTAGTAAGATATCCACAGGTAAGGGCTTGATAGAATATCACTGATTTATGGTGTACCCACGTTCAGTGTGTAGCCTAGAATTTCAGTATATGTTGAGGGCACTCGAGCTATGACAGAGGATGCCTACGTTTGTATAAATGTATAAATATCTGTATGCAAGCAGAAAAATCTTTACATACTTTTTCATTAGTTGGGTTTTGCTAAGGCAAGCATAACTATTACTGTTGCTCATACTTAGGGTTAGTGTTGCGAATTGTAAGTTTAATGTAATGAAAATCGATTAATCATTAACATTAACAATAATAAAATGTAAGTGGTGAACAGCTTGAAACCCAAAAAATACAAGACACATATTTTTCTTTAGTCAAAGCTTTATTTATACAAAGTTTGATTTTTGACTGACCACCATTCTAATGCAAACTTGAATAAATTCCTTTCTAGAGTGCATGTAGCCTAAAGTTTATATATAATTGAAATAAATACATGTAAGAAATGGGAGTGTTTGCATTTTACTCGTAATATATTTTCAGTTCAAAGTATTTTTAAAACATTTACCCTGTTTTTTATTAATTTGCATTAATTTACTGTTAATGTATTACTATAAATAGTAACTAAAAAGATACAGATTCGAGCTCATTAAAACTTCACATTGTAGATGGTGGGATATTTCAGAACTTTTTTTATTTGAAATTAAGTCAAATAATAGTCAAGTCTTTTTTATTTGTATAGCGCTGTATATCACACCACATCGTTTTAAAGCAGCTTTACAGAAAATGTGCATACAGTTAAGCCCAATGTATACTTCGGTTTTAATGCGAATGCTTGAAACACAAGCTTGTCAAAATATTCTTCATTTGACTGAACATATTCACAGGTGGTTGGTGCAACTGTGCTACAACTTCTTTGAGATAATAGACTATTTCTCCCCAGGAGTTTAAAAACATAAAGATGTCTTTATATTCCTTCAGACTTGAGTTATACAATTGCAGGTATCTCCTGACCTCCACACACAAACGTGTACTTGATGTGCACATCCACTGTTGTTGTTCCCACATTTGTCTCCTGAAGTTTAGCAGCAAATGCATCTTCTTCTAGCGCTTCCTTGTGACAGTAATGTCTAAAATGTGAGTGTTGCCACCTTGTGGACCCATTAGTTAGTGCAAATAATTCCAGGTGCACTTGCATTCTGCCGAACATTGAGCTGTGCACATTCTGTGCTCGAGCACCTTGCTGATGTGAAATCTGCATCACACGTCCAGGACAGGTAAATGTACCTACATGTTCTCCCAGCGAGAACTGATGTGATTTTCGGTGTGGATGATACAGGATCATGCAGTAAATGTAACAATCATGTGAAGGATGCATGTCTGTGTTTTTTATTCTGTGTTGTGGACAGGATGTGGCATGCAGCGTGCATGCCACAGAACCCCTTAGCAACCTCAAAGTAATGAAATAAAAAACTCAGAACACCTTAGTAACCACATATCAACACCCTCTTTTGACTTGGGCCAGAAAGCAACAACCAAGCAAATACCCAGAAGCAATGCCCTAGACATCCAGAAAACCCTAGCAACCACTAATTTCTCTGCTATACAGTGAAAATACATGACCCATGTATTAAAATGTTGTCATCTGTCTTTTTTGCATACTCTTTAATCTTTAACAAGCACAGAGGAAAAAGGAAAATGGAGCGCCGATTTTAGTATCAGCTTCCTTTAACCAAATCACATGGTCAATCTCTGTAAAGAAAAAACTGCCCTTAAAACCACAGGGATGGAACAACCAGTCCTTTAACCTTGAAAGACCGGCTGCACTCAGTGCCTGCTCTGTCTGACAGCCATCAAGATTCTACTAGGTTCTGTTCAGTTCTGGCACATCGCACCTCTAATTAGGGTTAAATTAACCGTCAGCTCTACCGTGCCATACACCAGCCATTTTGAGCATCCTCAGCTCTCCTGAGAGCCAAAGAAAGCATAAACTGAAATGCAGACAAGTTTTTTGGCAGATTATGACCCTCTACCATCTGCAACTCTTTGAGATCAAAGCATGTCACTCATGAAAAATGCATATCTGTGCGTGCGTAACACTTAAGGAAGCATGGCTTCATTGAATGTCTTCAATGCTCAATATGCTCCTTAAAATGTGTCTTGGTGGTTTGGAAATTATAGCTTTGGGAACTGTACAACAGTAATTTAGACACAAAAAATTCCTGACACCTTTTAGCCACAAAATTAGAGTCAGACAAATCTGCAGTATGGGAAATTCAAGTTAATGAAATCCAGGATAGTGTGACATTTAAAAAAAGAGGTTAACAGTACAACATAACCGACATGAGTCTCACACAGCCTTTGGCTTATATAAGCTGGTTTATAATACCTTGCTGCATTGTATGTATATACCCTGTAACATTCGTTGACGTGCAAAGAGGTCAGTAATTTTCTGTCATGCATGATTGTGCACAGATGGTAGGTTGCATGTGAAGTATTGAAGCAGTGCAGGCTTTGTTAAAAAAAAATGATCACACACACATTCATACACACTGGCAACAAAACAAGCAGGGCATGACTATCAATAGTCATCTGACATGTTTTCCTGGAAACTGTGTGTGTGAAACTGGTATTGAAAAGAGCTCAGGTACCAATCTCAAGGGGCACTTCAGTAAACCAGCTTTCTCAAAGCACTAAGCATGACATTCAAACACAAAGATGACACAGTGGCAAAGCAACACAACTGGCATAGGCAAATGCAAAATATGTTAACGACATGTCCCCCCTGTTCCACCCATAAATGATGCCTTTGGCTGAATGGATAGTATGCTGAAATTCTCAATACAGATTTTTTTATTGGGGTTCTGTTTGGCCATTTAGAGATTATCGGGAACTAATAACCATATCATAACCATGTAGTACACTGAAGAAAAAAAAACATTAACCTAAAAATGTGCTTCACGAGGGAACGTCTAAATTAACTGGTTTGCTACACATCAGAACTATTACTTAACATCACTGAATCAAACTAAATACATTAGGTTACACCAACATAACTACTTTTAAGTGTTGGATCAAGAAGAAATAGCTCCTTAAGGAATTTTTTTGAAAAGGTTACCACTTTTACAGAATATTTACATTTTGCTCCAAGATTCTTCAAAGAATACCATGTCAATTACCATGGTACATGTCCAAAAACATGTTATTATCATCGAACATGTCCAAACGCCATGGCATTACCATACTAAAAAGACAAAAAAAACAAAAACAAACATGGAAATACCATGGTACATTTCTTTTTTGTATAGGCTACACTGGTTGACCGCTACTTCTAACAAAAAGGTTTGATATGGAAACTGGCTCATAATGAAATTATAAAAATACAATTATTCATATTTTTTTATTATTTCTTAAATATTTATTTAAAATGTTTTATTAATTAATTTTGTATAAACAATATTTAATAAAAAAAATACTGTATATATATATTTAAGCAATAATAACAAGAGTGCGATATGGCCCTACATCAGCACTGCTGTCATTCAGCCGAGTGCCATAGGTAATCACAGCAGTGCTGATTTAGGGCCATATAGCACGATTGCAAGTGTGATATTGCTTACATGCAACAGTTTAATGAACAAGTACATTTTAAAAAAAAATTAAAAACTGAGTACGGTCATAAAAATGCATTTGTGCATGGAACTACTTTATTACGTGGCGGATCAGAATCTGCCGTTGCTAGTTCAAACCAAATGAGGCGTCCAAGTTGTGCTGTTTCTAACAAGTTATTGGATAAACAAGGATGGATGGATGTGTGTGTGTGTGTGAGAGAGAGAGAGAGAGAGAGAGACAGAGCGTGTGTGATCACCTGTTGCCACACCCAAGCAGAGATGCTGTCAGCTTTCTGAAGATCAGCTTTCTCAGTGGAAAAATATTGGTCCAAGCGGGGATAATTCTACCTATTTCACGGTAGCGCAAGAGTCATTCACTATAGAAACCGTAATGTCCTCCATTTTAAACAGTGTGTCCACTCCAATGTGGAAAGTCCGATGAGAGTTAAGCGCCTTCGGTTTGTGTAATTGGTCAGTCTGTTGTGTCTCTCAGCTGTGATGAGCCGTAATGCTGAAGTTGTTAGTTTAAAGCAGTTTAAAGCTATTTCCTAGCTTTAGTAGTTATAATACAAGTGATCATATAGTGCTGTATGTAAACACTGGCTGAAGCGGCTTCACTTCGCATCACCTAACTGGCTCATATTACACATAAAAAAAAAACATATTTAATAAAACACTTTGCACTTACACTTTAGTTTAGAACGGCACGAACACAAGCGTAGTGATACACAGACAGTGAAGCGTCCGAGTGCTGATGGTGTCAGACCATCAGAGCTCATGGAATGTCTCTCGTCCAATCAGATTCAAAGACCTAAACTAACTGTTATATAACAGTAACAGTATATATATACTTAATGAGCAGTTTATTAGGAACATTGTGGTCGATGTGTTGTGCATTCTGAAATGCTATTTTGCTCACTACAATTGTACAGAGGGGTTATCTGAGTTACCATAGCTTTTCTGTGAGCTCAAACCAGTCTGGCCATTCTCCGTAGACCTCTCTCATCAACAAGGCATTTCGGTTCACAGAACTGCTGCTCACTGGATGTTTTTTTTGTTTTTGGCACCATTTTTAGTAAACTCTAGAGGCTGTTGTGTGAGTTGAATTGAACATTGAATCCAGGAGATCAAATGTTACAGAAATACTCAAACTAGCCCATCTGGCGCAAACAATCATGCCACGTCTAAATCACTGAAATACATTTTTTTCTCCATTCTGATGTTTCATGTGAATATTAAGTGAAGCTCCTGACCCCTATCTGCATGATTTTATGCACTGCACAACTGCCACACTATTGGCTGATAAGATAACCGCATGAATAGGTAGGTGTACAGGTAAAGTTCTAATAGAGTTCTCAATATGGCATTCAATACAGAAATCTCTTTAGGTGCTTTTTTTTGTCAGTTGTGCTTACATTCAGGCATTCAGGTCAGTTGCTCTGAAATATTCAATTCATATATCAAGGAATATTAAGTGAAGAAATATTCAAGGTATCGTCCAATTGTCTTGATTTGAAAAGTAGTTTAACAAAACAAATAAAACAGTTTACAAGACAGAATCATTATTCATGCCATTCACATTCAAACAGCATTCAAATGATCCCACACCATTTTCTTTCATGTCTAAAAAAAGAACCTGAGTGAATTTGGACTCTTCCGAATCCCTTCATCCCACACCTCTTAGCCATCATAAAATGTATTGCAATTGAGACCTATGCATTTTCCTGAGACTGCAGTTCATTTTTTCCCATGTCATTTTCTCTGGATTCTTCTCGACTGCTTTGGAAAATGTTAAACTACACAGGCCAACAGCTGGATCTTGTGGGCAAATTTAAAGCCCCCTGGGGACTGTAATATGCAAGGCAGAGGGTTTGCAAACATCACAAGCCAATCAGAGTAGACCTGTTATATACCTCCCATTAATTTACATGGGCAGATGCAGGAGGGGCCAGGAGGCGATGGGAAGTGACAGCTATGAAATTCTTAAGCCTCTATGCTTTTAATATTTGTGATATACAAATATTTGTATATGAGATTAATCACGATTAATTAATCGGGACACCATGTAATTAATTTGATTAAATTTTTTAATTGATTGACAGCCCTAATATATATATATATATATGTGGTGGAGGCGTAGTGGGCTAATGCACACAACTGTTAATCAGAAGGTTGTTGGTTCGATCTCACAGCTACCACCATTGTGTCCTTGAGCAAGGCACTGAACTCCAGGTTGCTCCCGGGGGATTGTCCCCGTAATAAGTGTACTGTAAGTCGCTTTGGATAAAAGCATCTGCCAAATGCATAAATGTAAATGTAAATATATATATATATATATATTCATGTATGTATGAATATCCTTCATAAATGTACAGTATGCCCACCACTTCAGACACTACTACACTATATAATGATCACATTGACACAAGAAGCTTGAGATTTGAGCAAGATCTGATGAAATTTCTTCTTTCCAAAAGAATTAACAAGAACTACATGTCTGTCAGTCTCAGATGAGGTAGAGTAATGGATGTTCTCTTCTCCAGGTGGTTGCATAGTGGGCTAATCAGCCATGATATCTCCTACAGTACATCCATATAGAACATAAAAGTAGGGTTGATAAACCCACTTCCAGCAGCAGATTGAGGAAAGTAGGGGAGATGAACTGGATCCTGTGACAGCTACTGCAATGTGCCAGATAAAGTGTGAAAAAGACATTTAGCAATCCCAACTTTCCTGGCATAATTAGCAGACTAGTTTACATTCATATGTTCAGAATTCCTGCAGATTGTTAGGGATGTGTTTGAGTGTGTGTGGATAATTATCTCCTGAGTAGTTTTGTTCAGGAAGTAGGCTACTCCAAGTGTTTTGTCTATAAAGACATCTTTGTCGATATCTGAAACCCCAGGCAGAGGCACCGGATGATATTTGTGCTTGACACATCCAGGTTTGATTATTGGGTGTTTATTTTTTACTTTTGTGGTCGATGTGATGACGAATAAGATATTATATTTATTATTAGTGTACTTTTTATTGTTATTTATTATAAAATATTATATAAAATGTTTTGGGGGCTAAGACTAGCATCAATGCACATGTGTGAGGTTAGGGATTTTAATGAATCCCTAATCCTAAATTTGACACTTTTCATCCTGCACGTTTGTGCTACAGACATGAATGATACCTCAAATGTGCAGCTTATTGAGGATTTATGTCATATTAAGTAAGACTTCTCCATTTTATGCTTCTCTGCGGTGTTCTCTCACTTTCTCACTCTCTCTCTATCTGTTTTCTCTCTCAAACATACTCTGTCTCATTTAATTAAGACTGAAAAACAGGAAAGGCAGATTTTTATCTGTGCTAAATCCTGCTGTGGTTCTCCATGTTCTTTTATCCCTGTAAAACTTGACATGATTGACGGCGGAGTTTGGGAACACGAGAACTTTCTGAATTAATTGGAATATCGTGCTCCTTTAGAATGACCTTTTTTATCATAATGTTCTCTCTCTGTGTTCCTACAAAAATGTTGTACCTCACCAGAGAGGTATTTTATGGGTTCATTGTGGCTGGTTTATCCAGAACATAAAGAAACTTTTGAAAATATTCCTTTCTCTTCTGAATAAATATTTTTAAACCAGTCTATGGTGGTTTGCTTGGGTTTTGGGCACTTTTCAGCCTACTGGCTGACTACACTGTAAAAAAAAATTAAATATATATATATTAAACGGTAAATGCATGTCAGCACAGACAGCCTAATGTCAGCCTAACAAGAGTAACCGAGACGTTTTAGACTGTGAAGTGAATTATCATATTTAGACTGAAAAAGGAAATAAGTGTTTCAATCATACGTTGAAATAACATGTTTAAATTGTAATTTAAAATAGCGTTTGAACACTGTAAGTAGAAATGACATGTTTTAAATGTTTCAACTTTAACATTTTTATTGTTTTGACTGTTTGCAGATTTGCAGACCATTCATTAAAAAAACATATTTTAACTGGAAATAGAAATAACACTGATAGACATTGCTTTTACTGTATAACTGTGCCTCGCCAACAAATACATACATTTTTTTTTTATACATAAGAGACTAGGTTTACTCCCAATATGCATTTTAAACTCATTTAGGTTTATTATCTTAAGATCTAGAAACTTTACATTTTAGGTGGTATATTTATAATTAATATTAGTATTATTATAATTTTATTTGCTCTTAACAACAATACACAAAGTACTGTATAAACACAGTAAAATGCAAGCACAGGGTAAGAGAAGGTGGTGGAATATATATATAACTTGTGTGACTTTTTCTTGGGATAAATAAGAGGGCAAGGAAACATCAGAAACAAAATAAAGATGAAATAACATTGCAGATCTAGAATGCTGGAGAAATGGGCAGGAGTACAGACCTGAGTGACTTTGACAAAGGCCAAATTGTTATGGCTAGAGGACTGGGTCAGAGCATCTCTGAAACGGCAAGGTTTGAGGTGTGCTCCTGGTCAGCAGTGGTGAGTACCTACCGACAGTGGTCCAAGGAGGGACAAACCACCAACTGGTGACAGGGTGTTGGGCGCCCAAGGCTCATCGATGTGCGAATGCAAATGCTATCCCGTCTGGTCTGAACTGACAGAAAGTCGACTGTGGCACAAGTCTCAGAAAATTGTAATGATGGTTACAGGAGGAATGTGTCACAACACACAATGCATCGCACCCTGCTGCGTATGACCCACCAGGAAAAGTCCCGGTTCTCCCTATGGCCTTTCCGTCCCTGTTCGCCCTCATGTTGTTACAAATCTTTATGATTTTCTTTCTTCTGTGGAAAACAAGAGTTAGACAGAATGTTATTCTCTGTCACATCCACTTTCGTTGTATGGGAAAAAGGTTGCTCAAAACATTGTTCAAAATTCTCAAAAACACTTGGAAGAAAGAAAGTAGATGAAAATATGATACAGAATTTTTATTGTTGGGTGAACTATCCTTATAAAATTATGCCTCTGAGTCCTTAGGCTGCCTAACTTGGTTTTGAAACAGAGAATTAAACTTTCCCTCTACCTAAAAGACTCCCATTTGAAATAATTAAGCAATTACAAGTTGGTCTCCCTTAGCGAAACATGTTCCTAAATAGAGCACAATAGCCCATGAATCATATCCTTTGTGAGATTAATTATCATTATCAACACTTCAATGCTCATTAATCTCTCTGTCTCTCTCTCTGTCTCTCTCTCTCTCTCTCTCTCTCTCTCTCTCTCTCTCTCTCTCTCTCTCTCACACACACACACACACACACCAGCCCATTTCCTTCATCCATACTCAACCCCCTCCCTTAGTGGTCCAGCAAAGATCTTCCTCCTTTACAGGAGACCCAACCCCCATCACTTCCCCTAAACCTTCTGATCTCCATTCCTTCTTCACATGGACATGAAAGATTCCTCATTTCTATATCTCATTCAACACCCACTCTACGTCAATTTCAAATGATCTACAGAAAGATGACGAAAATGTTGGATCTTGTCCTGTATTTGTTTAGTGACAGATGCTTTGATTATTAAAGTATCATGAGAGTTTAGCTGACGGATGTTCTCAGCTTACAGAAATAACGTATCAACACTACGCACAATAAATGGTTTCATGTGCCAAAGACCATATGACAAACACATATATTATTTTCCACTTGGTTTTAAATAGACATTTCATCATGTCTTAAAAATGAAAATGAAATTAAAGGTATAGTTCACCGAAAAATGAAAATTCTGTCATCATTTGCTCACTCCAATGTCATTCCAAACCCTTCGTGGGCGAGGATTTAAATGGCCAAGCACCAAAAAGGACAAAAGGCACTTTTTTTAAGCACCATAAAAGTAATCCATACAACATGTGTGCTGTATTATTAATCTTCTGAAGCCATACAATAGCCTTGCGTGAGGAATAGGCTAACATTTAAGCTGTTATTCACTAATAAACTTTCCCAAATTAAAAAAAATGTAATGGCAAATGAGATTTGAGAGCTTCTGTTGAAAGAGAGATTTTCAGTCAATAAGATCATACATTTACACAGATTTTTTTATCCAATCAAACATTCTCTACAATGAGAAAGTCCCTCCCCCAAGCACTAGCAAGTACCAAATCACCAAATTGTAGCAAATTGATATTAGGCCTTAGTCATTATTCATTTTCATTGCATATATTTTTTTCCCCATACAATAAAAGTGAATGGTGACTGAGGATGGCATTCTGCCTAACATCTCCTTTTGTGTTCAACAGAAAATAAGTAGAGTTTGGAACAGTTTTTATGGAAATTACATTATATTTCCGCAATGACCCATTTTTATCCATTGTTTGTTGACAGCAGTGTCATGCCTTTAGGTGGACAGGTGAAGAGATGTGTTGGGAGTTTTGGAGTAAATCCGTACAGCTGGGTGTCAAGCCACACACTCAGTATCGCTGTATGAGCGGAGTACAATGTGTCACAGCTGCGGTCTGTACATGTTTGTCTTTCTTCACACCTCACAGAGCTGAGACGTCACTCCTGGCCTTCAATCAAGAGGCCAATGGGTCTCATACTGTAGATCAACATTCAACTTTAGATGAGTCTGAGCTGACGCCACATACACAAACAAAAGGCACACATGCATTCCATCAAATATACTGCACACATAAGGGCCTCTCCATCTTTTAAAGCTATTATAATGATAACCTAACCTTAGAATAACCTTACGCCTTAACCTCTAAAAGCCTAAATGACCCTACTTACTTTTTTATTAAGTATCCCTGATCAGTGCACATTATTCTAAAGCATAACAATGATTATGATATGGCTGTCAGTAATACTTGATTATGATCTTGGCATTCTGCAGTCAAATACTTTTGTGTTACGACCACTAAAACACATATCTGACCATTGTCCAAGGCAACCGATTATATTACATAGCTGAGATAGTTTCATGTCAGTCATTTCATTCCACATTTTTCTAAACACATACTAAAAGTCAAAATAATATTTGATGTCCTTTTATTTATTTATTTGGGAAGTAGCCACATAATAAGTGAAATATTGTACAGTCAGCCCATTATTATAGTGAAATAAAACCATTTAGAGTGACAAGACTGATCACTCTGTCAAGGTTTCTTTTGCAATAATGACCAGCTGACTGCACATCATTTTACATAATTCTTTTCATAATCTTGTCTTCATAATCACGAATGTAATAATTTTCTCCAACTATAAAATAACTTTTCTGCTGCGGTGACCAAGATCATGTGGGTGGGGCAAAAATAGTATTAACCAATGTTTTTAGGGCTGGGTATTGATACAGATTTCTCGATTTGATACAATTCACAAGCTCTCAGTATTTCAGTCACATGGTTTTATTTTCATGAGTGCGGAAAGTGCAGCACTATGCAGAAAGATTGTGTACCAGGTCTTATCCAATTTTCATGAGAGCGCTTATTCTAAACGCAATTTTCATGCCAGCGCAAAGCGCAAATGGGAGAGTTTGCGCTATCTGTGGGTGAATGCGGATAAACTGTGGTGTTTTCAATGGTAGTGAATTGACGTAAAGCACAATTTGCTATTTTTTTGCCCTAAGATGTTTCAAAAGCACATCTGTTTTCAGCACTAAGCACAAAATTCTAAAATTACTTCCTAGATTAGCAGTTTGGAGATTCCACTAGCAGGTGGTAATAAAGTTAATACGCTAAAATATAGTGGAAGTTCAAATTATGTCCCTGTCAATCACTGTTGTAGCCATTTTATGAAACAAAAATGTATTAGGTTTGTGTTAAACTATCTATATCTCATGGTTTATTTTTCTATTTGTATTATTATTACATTTATATTTGCAAATGTATTTATGATCCAATTTGTATTCGTGTTTTTTCACCTGTTGCAATAGAGTGATTTTTAATTCACTGCAAAAAGGGCCGGTGGAAGAAGTTAGAGAGGGTAAAAGGTATGGATTTGGTATTATTTTTTTGACCACTTCATGATTTTGATTATTTTCTCATTTTGTGCTTGATGGAATGGACTATTTAACAGGCCCATTAGTGAGTTGCACACATAATTGTGCTAAACCCACTTGCGCCTAGACATAGCACATGCTTGCATGAAAATACCAAAACTTCATGGCCATGCCCATTGATTTTGGACTTATAACTTAAAGTATAGCGATGTGCTTTATGCTAGGCCTCTTGAAATAGGGCCCCTAATGTCCAATTTGCTTCCATATGAAAAAATATCTCGCAGCTTATGCAGTAATGAAACAAAGAAACTTCTAACTTATTTCTGAAGATGTTGTTTTCTACAACGCAGCAGGGACGAAATCCTTAGAAGTAAAAATAACAATCAACTCTGTTTTGAGCACTGTGAATGAGAAGGAATTGTTCATCGTTGTTCTTTCATTTGTTCCTTTCAAATGATTTGCATTCAAAAACATCTGCAAGATGGGAGGTGATCTACAAATACATGTTCAGCCACTAAACATATGTAAAAAGAAAGAGTAAACATTCTTAGGATTTAAAGAATCAAAGTCTGGATCGGATAATGGTTATTTTTTCCCAGCTCTAAATGTTGTCATAGCCTAACTTTTCACAATCCGATCTAATCCTGATGTAGAAAAATCACACCCCGTCCTATATTATTTCTCACTACATTTTTCACTTTCAATCTCAAATATGTCAATCACGTTAATTGCAGTTTTGTGTTGTCTTTATTGGTATGTTTTGAACTCAAGTTAAATTTTGTGTTTAAAGGCATATAGCGTAACACTCAAACATGCACATAAAAAAATCTGCACACATAAGGGCCTCTCAATCATCAAACAGAACAAATCACAATTATTACCCATCCCCCCCTCCAGAGATCAGAGCATGAGGTGAGGATAGGGCCATGGCATCGTTTCCATGGCAACGCCGCCAAAGCCATTTGCAGAGGCAGCGGCTGGATCAGCTAATTGAAGCAATCATAAAACTGGCTGCTGTGCTAGATCAGCTAACTGTACTCCTCCCCCAACAGCACCACTACCTCTCCCCCACATTATTCACAATTCAATCTGCCTCCATAATCCACCAGGAACTCCAACTAATTCACACAGCATGGTTTTTTTTTTCTTCAGTCATTACAGGGAGCTGATTGGAACAGGTTTTACTGTTCTTTTACCGGTGATGTATAAGGCAGGAAAGGCCAGCAAGGAAAATAAAATTGCCTTAGTGCTTGAAACGATGCATGCATAGGAGATTGTGAAAAGAGCTATTTTCTAGTTGAACCCATTGGGTTGTACACTTTTTATAGAGGTCAGAGTGATAA
Organism: Xyrauchen texanus; assembly: GCF_025860055.1. Lineage (NCBI taxonomy): Eukaryota > Metazoa > Chordata > Actinopteri > Cypriniformes > Catostomidae > Xyrauchen > Xyrauchen texanus. The sequence continues at coordinate 35,924,405 of NC_068302.1, forward strand.
TGAAAAAAAGAGAGATAGAGAGATGCTCTGTTAAAAAACTTTGTGAACTACAGTACCTTGGTGTCTACTGCCTAATTCAAGTGCCTTCTGAGGCAGCATGCTAACCGAAATGTAACCTGATTTGAAACACTCTACAGTACATAGGCAGCAATTCTGTATGCCAAACAAGTAGTAGTCCACACAAACTACACAGGAAATTTGACAGAAAATGTATTTTAATAGAGTTTAGGCTTTAAGGCGTGGTCACATTCACCTTTATATGGCGAAATTCCATGGGCAGATTCCACAGGCAAAATACAGTCATCTCAGTGGGAATGTGTGCAATCGTAAATTTGTGCAACTGACCTCGGTGGCGGAATAATTTCCCATCACGGATTTCGTGTTGAGTTCCAATTTTGCTATCACACTGAATGCACTTTTTGTATCAATCTGAGCTGTTTTTAATAGTTTTTCTATGTAAATGCACTTTAGGCAGATATCTTTGACTGTTGCACTGTGTCTTGCACATGAGTGGCACGTTTTAAAGGCTAGGGAATTTACTGATGTGGACTGTCTGCAAGTCTAGAAAAAATTAGCAACATGCAGACAGCTCACGCATACTGTGCTGATGACAAAATGTGCATCATGTGCACTGTGCACTAGAAGTAGTGGCATGCAGAATACCAAAGTCATGTTTTAACAATGCTTCCTGTATTCTGTTTTGCACTGTGTCTAGCTTTTTTTGTATACAAAAATGTGTTCCGTTTGAACAGCCCCTTAGAATTTGGCCAAAAGAACGTATTTTAAAGAAGTTAGAAGTATTCTGCCTACCTTTTGGAACAGTCTTCACAGTGGGAGTGCATCTATGCTGCCTGAAAATACTGCATATGAAGGCAGCTCACTAGGTTGTGGAAAAGAGCCAGAGAGATAGGGGAAAGATGAAAGATTTACCGTATGTTCACATGACGAGATGTGGAATAACAGACAGCTTGTGGGAGCGATATTAAAGGGCCCGAAGTGCATCTGTGTGCACGATATTGCTATGTGTTTTCATGTGTGTATGCGTGCATGCTAAATGCATTCTGTGGGTAATTACTATGAGAGCGTGCAAGTCAGCATGAGACCAAGTGTTTTTGCCTGTCTGTACATTTACATGCTTGCGTGACGCTTTCAGAGAGCGGCTACTTTCATGCCAAAACTCTAAATGCTTCTTACCACTGAATATATAACACAGATTCTCTCAGAGCAATCAAACAAAACATTATGTCCTTACTCCGTAAAAAGAAAAAAAAGGCATTCTAATTAGGAGACACTGATCATAAAAAGCCAATAATCCTTTCACATTGAAAACCCTAATAAGTTGACTTTACTCAGTTGATTGAGTTAACTCGTTTACTCATTTGAATTGAGTGGTGGTATCTCAAAAACTTGTAATTAAGTTCACTTAACTTGGTTCACTTAACATATAGAATTAACTTAAACATTTAAGTGAAGGTATAGGCTCCAGCCCCCCGCGACCCTGTACACAGGATAAGCGGTTGACGATGGATGGATGGATGGATGGATGGATTTAAGTGAAGGTAACTAAATGCAAGTAGACTAAATAAAAATGTGCTATTTAAATATTGTTGTTTCTACTTAATCATTTTAAGTGAATTGACTCAAATTTAGATCATACAATAACACAGCTTAACTAAAGAAGATTTTAACTGATTCTAGGTGGATCATAAAATAAACCTAATTCTCCACAGAAATACCCCCATGAGTTTCTTTTGACCAAGAAAACACCATTAAATAATTCAAGCGCAAGGGATCATGGGTATTCTCCATAGCTTTAATTTTGTACTCAATCTAGTTTTTCTCCCTCTTTCTCCCCAATTTGGAATGCCCAATTCCCAATGTGCTGTAAGTCCTCGTGGTGGCGTAGTGACTCACCTCAATCCAGGTGGTGAAGGACGAATCTCAGTTGCCTCTGCGTCTGAGACCGTCAATCCGAGCATTTTATCACGTGGCTTGTTGAGCACGTTACCGCGTAGACATAGTGTGTATGGAGGCTTCATGCTATTCTCTGCGGCATCCACGCACAACTCACCACGTGCCCCACCCATAGCGAGAACCACATTATAGCTTCCACGAGGTGGTTACCCCATGTGACTCTAACCTCCCTAGCAACCGGGCCAATTTGGTTGCTTAGGAGACCTGGCCGGAGTCACTCAGTGTTCCCTGGATTCAAACTTACGTCAATGCTCGCTGAGCTACCCAGGCCCCCTGTACTCAATCATTTGTGTTATTAACACGTAAAATCTTAAGTTTATGCATTTTCAAGATAAATAAGTTCAAGGAGCATAGATATTTTAAGTTGAGCCCAAAACTTGACATTTCAAGTAATGTTTAAGACATCTTGATTTTTCCAGTAATGACAACATTAGATCCTTCAATATATCCCTCCCTAACTTGCTATTTTAATAGGAAATATGTCAACGCAGGACAGAAAAAATACAGCTGCCTATCAAGCCATTTAATTGGGTTTTAAACAATTTTCCATAATTTTAAATAAAAGTATATAATTTTTTTAACTTGAATTCACTTTATGCATAAAAAGTTTTTAGTATAAATGTAGTGTCTATAGTGTATTGTGTATAGATTTATAATATAAGCTATCATCTTGGTTATCAACCAAAATATTTCAGGCTAATTATTTTTATCGCATCAGCCAAAATTTTCATCTCTTCATCCCTAATTCTAATATTTATCAATATAAACCCTAGGGCTGGGTGATATAATGAATATTCACAATATAATCATGAAGAATTTGCTGACGATATAAAATTAAGCAATATCATGGATATTGCTATAATTGAAAGCATTTATTTTTATTTGGCCATTAAGTTTTATAAAGAGTGCTTCAGTAGACTAATTTCACGATAAGGGCTGCACAATCAAAATAGAACCAAAATAGGGATGTGGTCATATTTGATTATTAAAACGCAAAGGCTGTGATTAAAGAAAGATAAACATGTCTGTGTGCACTTCAGAATGAGCGGGTGATATGCTGTTTTGTGCACAAGGCAGTTCTCAATGTTTTCAGCACCTTTAGAGCAGTTTATGTGCATTGTAAAATCGAAGTACTGCAGCTTTAAGCACTCGCGCAATTCCAAACATTAGTAACCGCTACAAGTTATTACAAAAATCTACAAACACCATATAATACACCATATAATAGAAAAGTAGGACATGAAAGCATTTCAACAGATGCTGAACATTGTAAACTGTCAAAAACACACTGCACTTTCAGTGTCAAAATAAAAGCTTCAGGTTAATGTGAAGTAAATAGGATAGAAATATATTACATTCGTAAAAAAAAAAAAATATATGAAGGTAAATCATAATTTTTATTATGCTATGTTTAATGTAAAGTAAATAAATATTTAAAAAAATGCAAAACAATGAAATTCATTAAATCTCATTCTCCCTTGTGTTCATTTGGTGAAAATATTTGGGAAACATGCCTTCATTATTTTAAATAGATTTTTATTGAATTCTTTTAAAATACTGAATATATTTTTCTACAATGGCTGTTTGGATGGTGATGGTTCCTCTGATAATAAAAAAGGAAAATTAGATCATTAGCAAATAAGATATATATCGAATATCGTCAATAGGCTGAAAAATATAGAGATACAGTATAATTTTTGTAGTCATATCACCCAGCATATCACCATATACACCATACTGGAAACTTCTGATCTGAGATACTGAATCTACTTTCTCTCCTCCATGTAAGATTGGAAAGCTTTCTTGGTGTGATTATGGCCTCCTCATCCTGCCTCTCTTTGCTGCCCAGCAGGTATTCAGCCGAGAGAATTGGACAGGTTGACTTAGACAGTGCTGTTGTTATCTAGTGCCTGCACATGTCAGTATGTGGATAATACCCATCACTGTAACCACTGACGTGGCAGCCGTCTTATCACAATGAGAACCAGCGCGGTTAGGGTTTGTTCTTCCCCCGTTTCCATATTGGACCCTGGAGGCCGTTAAATGGTTATGACTGGAGCATCTCGACTCTTGACGCCTCTCTTATGAGCTTAGATTACAGAACTGGGAGGTAGACATAATTCTTTAGAACTTGCTGTCAATTCCTGACATGTTGTGCATGGTGCGATAATCTCTATGTGTCAACATTTCTTTAAAGCAATTGTACAATATTAATCACTGATAATATCAATTTGAAAAAAATCCCCAATCCAAGATTTCCCAATGCAACACCTTTTGTTAGTACTGCTTACACAAGGGAATTCCTTATACCATATACTAATCTTTTAACTCAAAAAGGTTTCAGTATAAAAACTTAATTAGGTTTCTTACCAGATGTAGTTATGTTGGCGTTTCTCCCAAAGAAAAAAACTCAGCTGTGGTCAGCGCAATGTTGTTTTGTCACATGACTCCGTGCAATGAAGGTTTACCCCTTATCTGACAGCACAGAGTTTCCTGAACTGAGATCAGTCACTTTAAATTAATTTAAATTATGCATTGGGTATAGTGAAGCCAAAATACAACATCCACACATGTGTACGCAGGGTTGCACAAGGCTAGACTACAAGCTACTACCAAAAAATAGCTAACAACACTGAAGCTATTTAAGAAACTTACATATGTAAAATACACATATTTTTGTAATAATAACTAGGTTTTTTTTCTGGTTCTTTCCCCACTTTTACCATAATTCTTTGCTGTGGTGGAAAGTATAAATTAATTATAAAGTGGCATGGGAGAGTACCACAAAAAGAGGCCTTTAGAACACATGTAAAGCCGAGGTTTATGAGCGAGGTGAAATGTGATCTGAAGCCATGACATTTTCCTCACAGAAACTCCCCATCTGTTCAATAATTCACACAGCGTCTGCCCAGTTCACCTCCCACAAGTCGTCAGTGCCAGACACAGTGACAGACGCCAGAAGCCACACAGTATAGCGGTATGTAGGGTTGCCACCTTCAATGTAAGAAAAATAAGGGGGACAACTCAATGCCTTTAGGTTCAGCATTTCACAATAAGCAATCACTTTGAATGAACACTGCAGTGCCTGAACAAATGAGAGTCATCAGTTATTCCCTTGAATAAAAACATTACTATTAAGACATTTATTAATATTATTAAGACTTATTATTAAGACTTTTGCAATTAATACATAAGATTGTAAATGTCACAAATGAACAGCGGTACACAATTGATGAGCGATGAGAGTTGTTAAACTCACCATTGAATTTTATACAACTAGCCACCGAATGTTAATTAACTCACCGCATTGTTCAATTCTGAGCATTCTGAAACTCACAGCTAAGCGTTGTTAAACTCAAAGCTGTGTTGTTTAACTCATGGCTAAGTGTTTTGAAACTCACTGCTGAGTGTCGTTTAACTCACCACTGAGGGTTGTTAAATTCCCACTGAGCATTGGTAAACTCATGTCTAAGCACTGTTAAACTTACCGCTATGTGTTGTTAAACTCACCACTGAAAGTTGTTTAACTCATCGCTGAGCATCGTTTAACTCACCCCTAAACAATGACGTGCAAAGAATGGGGCAGCAGTTGCGAAAGCCCGTGCCCCTTTCGTTCACATATCTAAAGGTCTAAAGGTGCCCTTTTGGTCATCCAGAAAAAGGGAAGACATTTCAATCATTAAATTAAAATAATTAAATAAAACAAAATTTAAATTTCGTCATAATCTCACAATAACAGTAATAATGTGTTATTATGAGATTTATTTGTAAATCATGGTCATATTAAACAAAATTAAGCAGAGGTATCTTTAAGAGTGTGCGATCGTTGCAGATTCCAAATGCAAGTGATCTTCTCAATGCCTTATACTCACTCTGAATTGTAGATCCCTTGAAGTGGGTACTCTGAAGGAAACACGGCACTACTGTATGAAGGTACCCTTCGCTAACAGTCTTGTGGAATTGCCCTCTGAAAAAATATACATTTTCTCACTTTTGATTTGAACGAGATTTTGAGTGGCATCCCCTCCCGCAGGAGTGCCCTTCAAGAAAAACAAAAAATGCAGTTTTGAATTTGCCACGTAGCATCGAAGTGCTGTTACCTCAGACCAGTACCATGTCAGATAAAAAGTCCACTCTGTGTATTGTTCTGTAAGTTCATTAAAAGAATAATACTCGATTGCTACCACATTTCCAACATCACGTACCAGTAGTGTAGACAGATTTATTAATTATAATGGGAGCGGTCACATCGCTTTCATTGACAGAAATTAAATTAGCCTTTTATAGAATATTTACATAAACTGAAGGAGCTGTCTGGTTCAGCCAAAGCCAGTTTGGTTTTGTTGAAACTAATAAGCCATTAAACAAATCACTTTCAGAAAAATACCATTAGGCTACCACAGTACCGCCACTCCCTATACGCATATTACGCAGTCTGTGTAGGGCACCAACTCCCAAACGGGGCACCATCATACCCTAGGGGGGCACCAGAAACTCCACCGGCTGCCCTTACTCGCATGTTATACAGTATGTTATTCCTGGACCCTGTAGCATTCGCGGAACGCAGATGATCGCTTCGTGCTTGCATTTTCTCATCGGGCCTTCACAACGTGCACCACGTAACAAGGGTAAGGCCACGGTACTGAATGATTGATCATGTTCATATTTCATACTGTTATAATACTCCAAGATACTTTAAAAATACCATGGTTTTACTATGACACATGTCAGAAACATTGGGTTAACATAGACCGTGATTTTTGTTAAAGTCACTGCTATATGTTTTTTTAATTCACAGCTAAATTTAACAAGTTTTGTGCAGAGAGCGCTCTGCTTTTTCAGACTGCGCTGCAATTTCATCAAAATCAATCAGGGGGCTGGAGAAATATTATTGACAGACAGATTCGGCCTGCGGGCGACCAGTTGAGGGGCCTTGACCAAGTGTATTATCTGATGTGTGTGAAAATACAGGACAACTTGCATCTTGATTCAATTATGAATGCAGCTCTTCATCTTCCTAAATGGGACAATCCCATATAATATGGGATGTTTGGCAAACCTAGCTTTATGGCAGCACTTCTTGATGTGCAAGAAGTGCTGCAGCCCCAAGGCGGGGTCAGAGGCTATCACTTTGGGCATCTCTATGACGTGCACTCCCAGTATACACCTCTACTCTGTCATGCACACCCTTTCTACAGCTCTATACATAGATGTGCTCCGGTTCTGTCCACCTGCCAGGGTGTCTAAATTTAGCAGTCTGCTCACTTTCCTTTGCTTGAGCTCCGCACTGGGCCGGGCGATCAGCTTTCAAACCTCGCAGGGATGGGGGTTAAAGGAGGGCAGAGATAGTGGGATAGAAGGATAGATAGAGAGCTGAATGAGCAAACTGATATGCCTGTATTTTTTAATTTCTTCCACACAAGTCCTGCAGCACTGTGGCTTAAGTGTATAACACTATTAACCATAAGGGCAGCACCCAGGCAGTTCATTCTAAATTACATTTAGTAAACGGATGGATCTGTCTTTATAATATAACTGGATGAGCTACATTTAAAGTCACATGTACATTAAAAGTGTACATAAACACATACATTTGACTGCACTTTAATTAAATTCTATATTAAAGAGCCAAGTTGCTACAAACTATCAAAGTACCTTTGGGTGAATCTCACGAAAACGCATCCTGCTCACATTCCATCCCAAAATATATAAATAAATAAAATAAAATATCATATTATTAGAAATATAATAAATAAATTTGCATAAAGAAAAATATTTTTAGGAAAATTATTTGTATTTATTTATTTG